>NC_074681.1:36615010-36915010 GCF_029448725.1 Salvelinus fontinalis | reverse complement strand
TTATTTGATAGTCAAGCTAAGTAACTTAACACATACAAAGTACAAATGTTGTCTTATTGAATGTTACTGAGTAGCTAGCTGATGAGGATCACTTCCCATCATTGAGTAAATCCTGTTTTGTGCCAGGAGTTTTTCCTGACCATGTGACATTACCAGAAAGCTTTGGGTCCTATCTAACTCGTGGTGCATTCACGGGCTGTCGGAGTTATCAGAAATATAACATTTTACTTGAACAACCCTCAAGTCATAATTTCAAGATTTGTTTTTACCCGAGTGGCTGAGATTCAATTCACCACTGACATCTCACCTTTTCAACCAAAAGATGATGACAAATCAGTTTCACAAACTTATCCATGTGGATAATTAAGGTAGTTTGACAGTGTCAAGCTAGCTTACTGTATTAGCAATGTTAGCTATTTTTTTTTTTTTTTGCTGACTTCAAAAACACTTGAACACAATCATATCGGACTTACAACTTCCTTATTGGGAGGTTTCCCACTACCGACGAGCATGTGAATGCAGCATTGGGCCCTGAGTTTTTCCTGGTCCGGTGACATGGTCAGGGAAAACTCTTATTCCTTCTCATGTGATGCAGTGGCGGCCATGTTTTTGGGGATGGGCCAGCAATCTGTGCTCCTGCCTCACTCCTGGCGCCTGGTGGTTCTGACTGGGTTCCTGGCATGGGTCGTTCTCTTGAGGGTGCTTCTTGGGCTCCATAAAAAAGGCTACGTTAAAACACGTAAGGAATCGGCCGGTTGATCTCCATTAGTTGTGAGAATTTGTGACAAGTTCTTTTATAGGTGACAAGTTGAATCTTTCATCCAACTTTGTGCAAATGCATTACTTCCATTCTTGCTATATGTCAACTTATTGAATTCTTGAAATGAGCCGTTATTCACTCATGATTAGTGTATATCTAGTTAAGACAATGCACATCCTCCCATTTATTTCAACCTTCATAACGGGGTATACAATGCATTCGGAATGTATTCAGACCCCTTGACTTTTTCCATATTTTGTTACGTTACAGGCTTATTCTAAAATGGATTCCATTGTTTTATCCCCTCAATCTACTCAATACCCCATAATGACAAAGCAAAAACAGATAAAAAAATGTTAGCAAAATTCTATATACAGTATTGAGACCCTTTGCTATGAGACTTGAAATTGAGCTCCGGTGCATCCTGTTTCCATTGATCATCCTTGTAGAAACATCTCAACTTGATTGGAGTCCAACTGTGGTAAATTCAATTGATTGGACATGATTTGGAAAGGCGCACACCTGTCTATATAAGGTCCCACAGTTGACAGTGCATGTCAGAGCAAAAACCAAGCCATGAGGTTGAAAGAATTGTCCGTAGAGCTCCAAGAGGATTGTCAAGGCACAGATCAGGGGAAGGGTATCAAACGATGTCTGCAGTATTGAAGGTCCCCAAGAACACAATCGCCTCCTTAAATGGAAGAAGTTTGGAACCACCAAGACTTCCTAGAGCTGGCAGCCCAGCCCAACTGAGCAATCAGGGGCGAATGGCCTTGGTCAGGGAGGTGACCAAGAACCCGATGGTCACTCTGCCAGCGCTTCAGAGTTCCTCTGTGGAGATGGGAGAACTTTCTCTGCAGCATTCCACCAATCAGGCCTTTATGGTAAAGTGCCAGACAGAACCCACTCCTCAGTAAAAGGCACATGACAGCCCGCTTGGAGTTTGCAAAGGGGATAGGATCTAGTTTCCTGAATTTCCGCCTGACTGACGTGCCCTAAGTCAACTGCCTGTTACTCAGGCCCAGAAACCAGGATATGCATTTAGGAAACACTTTAAAGTTTCTAAAACAGTTAAAATAATGTCAGACTGTAACAGAATTGATATGGCAGGTGAAAACCAACCAGAATTTGAGGTCCCAGGATCTTATAATGGAAAGCTATTTGCAATTTCTATGGCTTCCACTAGATATCAACAGTCTCTGTTCAAGGTTTCAGGCTTGTTTCTTGAAAAAACGAGCAAGAATTGAGTTTTAGGGAAGAGGGCACTGGAACATCAGTCTTTTGGCTAATTATTAATTTTACTTTCCTATTGAACATATTACTTTTTGTATGAAATATTATAGTTTATTTACATTTTGGGGTACCTGAGGATTAAATAGAAACGTCACTTGACTTGTTTGGATGAAGTTTAGCAGTAGCTTTTTGGACTGCATGTTGAACGAGTGGATTACTGAAATCGATGGCGCCAACTAAACTGACTTTTTGGGATATAAAGGAGGATTTTATCTAACAACGACCATTCATGTTGTAGCTGGGACCCTTGATTGCAAAAGGGAAGATTTTCAAAAGTAAGTGATTTATTTAATTGCTTTTTGTGAAGCCTGTGCTGGTTGAAAAATATGTTAATGTGGGGTGCCGTCCTCAGACAATCACATGGTATGCTTTCGCTGTAAATCAGAGTTACATTTAACAAGAATTCAAGCTTTTAAATGATATAAGATACTTGTATGTTTAACATTACGATTATTTGAATTGCGCTCCCTCCAATTTCACCGGATGTTGTCGACAGGTGTCCTGCTGGCGCGACGCCTATCCCTATTTTTGGTCTGAATGCCAAGCATGTCTGGAGGAAACCTGGCACCATCCCTACGATGACGTGTGGTGGCAGCATCATGCTGTGGGAATGTTTTTCAGGGACTGGGCGACTAGTCAGGATCGAGGGAAAGATGAATGGAGCAAAGTCCGGAACCTGCTCAGGACCTCTGACACTTCACCTTCCAACAGGGAAACGACCCTAAGCACACAGCCAAGACAACGCACGCGAGGCTTTGGCCCAGCCAGACCCTGGACTTGAACCTGGTCAAACATCTCTGGAGAGAGCTGAAAATAGCTGTGCAGCGACAGTCCCATCCAACCTGACAGAGCTTGAGAGTATGTACAGAAAAAAATGGGGAAACTCCCCAAATACAAATGTGTCATACCCAAGAAGACTTGAGGCTGTAATCGTTGCTAAAGGTGCTTCAACAAAGTACTGAGTAAAGGGTTTGAGAACGTATGTACTTGCTTGCTTTGTCATTATGGGGGTTTGTGTGTAGATTCGAGGGGGAACTATTTTATAAGGTTGTAATATAACATGTGGAAAGTCAAGGGGTCTGAATACTTTCCGACTGCACTGTATATGTGTTAATGGCCCATATGCTATTTTCCTTGAAGGTAAATATTTTTTTCCTGTTAGGATTTTGTGACTGCGTTTCCAAAGCGAGTGACACTGATCAGCAGAGGATTCTTGCTGACGACTCAGAGGGCAGCACTTGGGTAAGGCCATAAGCACAGATTTAAGGGTTATCTCTGAAGCTTTTAAGTAATTTGAAGTGTAAAGGCCAGTAAGAATTCAACTTTGAAGGCAGGTTTAGTTTTAAGGCTGTCATGACAGATTTGTGCAAAATGCCAGTTTGTATTTGTCTATCATATGTGGATAATATTGTGCACTTTTGACAACTTAATGTAATGGTATCTTTTTTTTTTTTTTTTCACAGGATGCATGGTTCAAAATCGCTGCCCTTCTTGCCTTTGTTATTGGGAATAGTGGGTTCCTGATCAGCTTAATTTACACCATCAGTGGATTGTGATGAATCTGAGAAGGGCCATTCCATGGTACATGACAACTCACTGGCTGTTAGAATGGTGGAGGATCTGGATTCTTATTCAGTTCCAGGCCACCGGCAGATCAAAGCACTGAACCAGATCTAAAGCTATTGATGGAATGATAGGGAATATATGTATAAAAAAATACTGGATAGATGATCTGTTTCACACATCAAAAGTATTTCTGCACTATTGATTTTGCACTAATGTTCTTATCCCAACTTCTCAGGGAAATGCAGTTGTACACTCAGCAGCCCGTTTATTAGGTATACTGTCCCGTTCACCAAAAATAGATCGCTCCTACAGACAGTGAGTCACGTGGCTTAGACTTACTGTAAAGCAAACAGACAGGCATTGAGCACAGGGGGCTGCTGAGGGGAGGACGGCTCATAATTGCCTGAACCGAGCGAATGGTATCAAACACATGGAAGCCATGTTTGACGTATTTGATACCGTTCCGATAATGCCTCCAGCCATTACCACGAACCTGTCCTCCCCAATTAAGGTGCCACCAACCTCCTGAGGCATTCAGTTACTGTTCATTGAACATTCAAATAGGCAAAACGAGTGACCTAAGCAACTTTGAGCGTGGTATGGTTGCCAGTGCCCGGCGCACTGGTACCAGTATCTCAGAAATGTCCGCCCTCCTGGGCTGTTCACACAAGTGTCAGGGTTTACCGAGAATGGGGCGACAAACAAAACATTTTGACTGCCTCTGACTGGATATTGCCTGGTCTGACATCCTGGTTCCTGTTGCGTCATGCTGATGGCAGAGACAGGAATTGGCATAAGCAGCAGAGTCCATGGTTTCATCGGTACAGGCTGGTGTGGGGAATGTTTTCCTGGCATACGTTAGGTCCCTTGATACCAATTGAATGCCACAGCATATCAGAACATTGTTGCTGACTACTCAATAGCATCTTTGGGATGAGATGGACCGGGCTGTTCGCAGCACGAATGTACCGCCATCCAATCTGCAGTAACTCTGATGCCTTCACGTCAGCATGGACCAACATCTCTGTGGAACATTTCACACCTTGTAGAATTCATGCCCCGAAGAAGTCAGACTGTTCTGGGTGCAAAGGGGGGTCTGACCCGGTACTAGATGGGTGTACCTAAAATGTCCACTGGGTGTATAATGCATTTCAATATCTCGATACAGCCTTGCCCCTTGAGTTCATGTTTATTACATTACACATCTGCGAAGTGTTGCTGATTTATATGTTAGGGAGAATGCACAATTTATTCCCACATTCTTAATGAATAATTACAAATTCACTTTGTTTGAATTATTACTATGTGCGGGTCAGTTATGTTTCCAAAACAAATGATCCTGTTGTATAATATCAGTATAAACAAATGTGATTGTTAAATAAATAACTTTCCAAATATAACTCCCTTCCTATGACTGTACGTTTTATTGGAATTACAGCTAGCTTCCCAATCAACACACACTGACAGGCACACATTCCTAGGTAACAGGAGGACACAGCCAATTATTGTCCTTAATGTCAATCAAACTTTATTTTGGTGTAGCCTTTTCAATTGAGAATAACACATTCTCCATGAAACAACATAACACTTAAAATGATGAATGCCATTTAAACGTTAAAGTATTCAGCTTGGCGTTTTGTTCTAGTCTAGCAAGTAATACTAGACCAACTGCAACCCAAAAAAATATCACATTGTGAAGGATTTTTTTTGTTGTCATAATTGAAAAGGCATCTCAAAGGCAATGTTGGGTCAAGCTTTGAATATACTATAAGCGGCTATCATATTGAACACTGAATGAAGTTAATTATGCAGGTAGTCATACATTTTACACCAGCGATCATTTTGTTTTTTTGTAAGTCGACCACGTTTCTCAAAATATTCTTATAGCCTTTTAATTTAAAGTCTTTTCAGAAGAAAATACAATACAAAAATGCAATAAATCTTAATTTTGTATAACTAAGACAGTACTTAAAAATGTAAAAATCTTAACCGGACAATATAACGTACTCGTCACCTTCAAAAAGCATCTGGTAGTCCATCTATCTTCATTAAATTGTCATCTCTTACAATTTAATTTACATTTTTGTTTCACAATAACTTTAAAGCTACAGTACTGGTAAACAATATATTCAAGCTGTATCACTAGCAGAACTGGAAAACATCTATAAAAGTTCAGGAAGTTGGCATCTAGTATAACATGGTATTATTCTGGTTTGATGTTCATTACTCTTGTTCATGGTTGACAAATAGTCCTGCCTCCCATCTCTGAGTCATGGCATTCTTTTTCCTTGGTCCTGGGGAGAGGGATTCTGGGAACTGGGGGAAAGAGTTTCACCTGTAAAACTGCATGCAGTTTCCGGTTTCAAGGTGAAAATGGATGGTGATTTAAAATGGTTAATGGCAAAATATTATCGGAAAATGTAGTGAACAGACTTAAACATGAGCACATGCAATGTTATTTAATGAGGCATTATAACTACATTTTGTGAGGCAATCAGATGACAAAAGCATTTATCTAGCCTGGTCATGTTTGGCAATTTGACATGACGACAAACAGTACAGGGGAATTGATCAAGCACACATTTTATCAGGTGACTAGGCTAGCATCTGTTTTTTTACACATTCTGTTCATCTTGAATTATTATTGGAGGAGATAGGAGACATACCCTATGGTCACATGACAGGGTGGAGCGGTCCAGCTTTCGAGTCCTTGATGGTGATGAAGGGGAAGACACACATTTCAGTGGCACTTCTGAAAAAAAGAGAGAAACAATTAATACTCATTCATTCATATGCTTAGAGACCTATATCATGAATTTGGACTAATTGGGAATGAGAAGCTCAGGATATTATGCTATATTATGCTGAAGTATGCTAAGTATGCTAAGTCTAAGGCAGGTAAGATGAAAAGATCAGCTGTTGAGTCAGAAAAATACAACTAATGATGCAATGAAAACACAAGACAGCTACAAACCACACTCTCTTCCATAATGACCACGTGTAACAGTGTTCCTTCCATTCCTCTCCTCACCCCTACCTGGGCTTGAACCAGGGACCCTCTGCACACATTGACAACAGTCAACCTCGGAGCACCGTTACCCATCGCTCCACAACAGCTGTGGCCCTTGCAGAGCAAGGGAAACAACTCCTTAAAGGTCTCAGCGAAATCTGTCACCGAATGAAACTCTTAGCGCGCACCCCGATAACTAGTTAGCCATTTCACAACGGTTACACATGCACATCATTGTTAATCAGCACATACCTGCTTTATCAAAGCTCAGGTTATCAAGGAGGTTGGGGGACACCAGGACGGTGTCGTACTTCTCCCTGGTCTGCATCTGGCTCTTCTGCCTCCTCCACTCCTCCTCCCTCTGCTTCACCATCTTAATCTCCTGGTCCACCAGGGACATGGAGCTCCGCGAGCGCAGCTTGAAGAATGGGTTGTTGACAAATGTGCTCTCCTGGGTCTCCTGGCAGGAGGCCGAGCTCAGGCAGAACTCAGAGGCACTCCGGATGATCAGGTTGGACGTCTCCAAAATGATGACATTGGCTGACGTCTCCAAGGGCCACTCACTGTACCTGCTGGGCCCCGGAGATAGCAAAGATCCCCGGGTGCGGTGCCTCGGGCTGGTGGGGTAGGAGTCCGGCTCCAGGATGATAACATTTTGGGCGGTCATCTCATGGTAGGTTGCACCCCTTGGTATGGGCGATGAGGAGGTGGATATGGAGACGGTTGGGGTCTTTGCGTTGGGAGACCTCAAAGGCCTGCATCCGGGATCACTAGACTCAAACATCTTCCGTTTCTCTTCCACCTCATGGCAAAGGCCTTTGCCGTACTTGCCGGGGTAGAGAGTAGTTGGTCGGGTTTTGGAATGTGCAGATGATTCTCCAGCTTGACCCTGTTTGGCAATCTCTCTTTCACGCCTGAAGTTCTCCTCACGCTCTATGGTCTGTCGTATCTCCCGTTCGACAGGGTTGTCTGAGTCCTCGTAAAGGGACCTGTAGCTGAAGTCATCCATACCTGAGTCTTCTGAACATGGGCTGAACTGAGTGTGTTGAAAGTCACCAAGGGCAAGGCTGTCAATTTCGGGGTCCCTCCTGGGTCGGTCAATGTTCCTGACGGGTGTGTACATGGCGCTGTGACCTCCCTGGCATGTCCCCTGCTGTCTGACAGTGGGCTGGTGGACCTGGACCTCTCCTTGGGTCTGCTCCTCCATTTGGCGCCACTGCTTCCGAACCCCCTGGAAGTCCACATGCTCTGTACTAATGTTCTTGCTCTTCATTTCTTGTATCACACAGTAGTCTTGAGGAACCTTCTTGTCGGGGTCACAGCTTGCAGAAGAGTTTGCAGATGTAGAACGACTCACTTTGCGAGTCCTGCCTTGGCTGACCTCTTCTTCATCCTCTGGAATTTTGGATAAGCCCTGGAACTTGCCAGAGGACATGTCTTGGATCTCGCATTCTGTCGGGCAATCGGGTTGTTCAAGAACGCAAGGACTATCTCCAGTTTCACCCTTGGCCCACTTCTCTGCCTCCCCTGCAGCTCTGTCCTTCTCGAGCACCTCTTGAGCACTTCCATCACAACATTCCTCCTTGTTGACTGTAGAGGCAAAAGTGGACCTCCACTGGTCGTCAGCCTCGCTATCTGATGACACGATGGCCATTTCTACCTGGAGACAGTCACTCAGGTCGTCTCTGTCAAGGTCATGACAGGACCCTGTTGAGACATCTGAGGAGACCTCCTCTCGGATGCGCTGCTCCAAGATGGACTCTTGTGTCACCATCACTTCTGATGGAGAAGAGTTGCCCAGGTGACCTTGTGCAAGCAGGTCTTCCACCTTACAAATGGGTTCACTACCAAATATTCTTGAGGAGTTGAGTAACTGTGTTAGACTGAAGTCATTTCGTCTTGTCTCAAAGTTGTGAGTCTCCTCCTCCTCTCTCTTCACCTCACCACTTTCATCATCTTCGTCTGGTTCATCCACTGACGTTTTTATGTTCTCTTTTGTTCCTCTGTATTCTGCGAAAGGTTCTCGGTCACATTCTTCCTCGCTTTCGCTAAGCAGGCGTCTCTGGTCCTCTGTTTTCCCAGAATCCATTTTATAGTCTGTTAGGTTCGCCATATCTGAAAGCTGGCTGGTCTCCATGGCTATGGCCCCAGAGTGGGATTCTTGGTCTTTTTCTTTTTCTTGTGGAGTGTCGCTAGCACTGCAGCCCTCAATCACTTCATTCCCCTTTATCGTCTTCACTCCAGCTGTGGCTCTCTATGGAAGCCAAATAAAACATTATCAGAGGAGAACAAGAGGGACACAGAAAAAACATGACTTCTATGAATACATTAATGAACCTGTCTTGGTATGAGGTATTTCTATCAGTTTTCTTCCTTCAATGGCTCTGTGTGGTGGTGAGTGGAATTCTTTACATATCCTGTTGAGGCTAGGGGGTGCTGTTGTCACTATTTATGGAAATCGTGTAATTTTTTAAACGGCTTCCTACAAAATTCTTGATCGTACAATATGCATATTATTATTATTATTGGATAGAAAACAGTCTATAGTTTCTATAGCCGTTGAAATTTTGTCTCTGAGTGGAACAGAACTCATTCTACAGCAATTTCCCTGACATGGAGTCAGATTTCACACATTTTGGCCCCTGTTCTGGAGTCAATTTAAATTGATTGCGCAATCACAGCCACTATAAATGAAAAACACGTGTAGGTAGGCACTCCTTTCCTGCTGCGTCGGACGCACGGTGGGCACCGACCCGTTCTTTTTCCAAGCATTAGTGGAGCCAGTAATATTTCTCAGGTCATGTTTCTACTCGTTATAGGAGTTAAAAACATCATAAGGTAGTTAATTTAAATCGTTTTATAGCAATTTATACCCGTTTAGTGCGATTTTGGGACATTTATTTCTGAGACACTGTGAATCTCTGGGCACGCTTCCAGTTCATGCCGAACGCAATGGGCATTCTACATGGCAAGAGGACAGCTTTCGACCAAAAGACGATTAGACCCAAGAAAGGATTCTTTGACCAAGATTCTGATGGAAGAACAGCTCAAAGTAGGAACAATTTATTATGATAAATCGTGTTTCTGTCGAAAAATGTTAATGGCTTAGGACGCCATCTTGTTTGACGTAGCTTCGCTTGGCGCAAACTGTATTGAAAAGTAAGGATAATTAAAAAAATGTAATTCCGCGATTGTATTAAGAATTAAATTGTCTATCAATCGCTGTCCACCCTATATTTTTTAGTCACGTTTATGAGTATTTATGTATACGACTAGATCACTGTCTAATATGGCGCAGGATATTTTCTGACCAGCTGGGCTACTTATCTCATTGTCTAACCATGATTTTGGTGGCTAAATATGCACATTTTCGAACAAACTGTATATGTATGTTGTAATGTGATGTTACAGGAGTGTCATCTGAAGAATTCTGAGAAGGTTAGTGAAAAATTTAATATATTTTGGCGATGTTTACGTTATCGCTCTCTTTGGCTAGAATCAATGCTGGTGTAATGTTTGCACATGTGCTATGCTAATATAACGATTTATTGTGTTTTCGCTGTAAGACACTTAGAAAATCTGAAATATTGTCTGTATTCACAGGATCTGTGTCTTTCGATTAGTGTATGCTGTGTATTTTTACGAAATGTTTGATGATTAGTAGTTAGGTAAACACGTTGCTCATTGTATTTATTCTAGTCCATTTGTGACGGTGGGTGCAATTGTAAACTATGACATCTACCTGAAATATGCACATTTTTCTAACAAAACCTATCCTATACCATAAATATGTTATCAGACTGTCATCTGATGAGCTTTTTTCTTGGTTAGTGGCTATCAATATCTTAGTTTAGCCGAATTGGTGATAGCTACTGGTGTTGGTGGACAAAGAAAAGATGGTGGATTATGCTAATGTATTTAGCTAATAGATTTACATCTTTACATATTGTGTCTTCCCTGTAAAACATTTTAAAAATCGGACATGTTGGCTGGATTCACAAGATCTGTGTCTTTCATTAGCTGTATTGGACTTTAATGTGTGAAAGTTAAATATTTAAAAAATATTTTTTTTTTGAATTTCGCGGCTCTGCCTTTTCAGTGGGGGTGGGGGGGGGTGCCGCTAGTGGCACCCCAGTCCTAGACAGGATATTACATCTCAAATTAAGAAGTTTTTTTGTTTTTATTTAACCTTTATTTAACAAGAGAATAAGAACCCCTATACCAGCCAGTACTCTCGGTTCGGTGTAAAAATGTAAGAATTTAATTCCAGAGCGCTATATATCAATTTTCTGAAATGTTGGTAAATTAACCTTTTTTGTTTAAAGAACTTATTAAATAGATTGTTTTTCCCCATCTAATGATGACATGGGGTTGTTAAATGACAGACATGAATTTGTTTGAAACCTATGAAATCAGATGGTTTCATTTCAGAGAGACAAACGGCCACATTTAGTTACAAAACAAGATATATCCACCTCACTTTTACAGAGAAAAGTGTCACTGCATGGTTTTACACTATGTGGTGGAATCATTGTAATCAAAAGGAGAGATTTTTAGATTTCTTCAAAACAATCAACTTTATTATTTAATTACTGCAGTAATGGAGCTGGTTGGTAATCACCCCTGGAGGTGATCACTGCAAATTCAATGAGCTGGTTCGAGCCACAGCATTTTATAGCAAAGTCCACCCTCCTGTAGTCTACATGACAAACAACAGATGTATGGAATGGGTCACAAGGTTACGATTTGTATGAAAGGTATTTATAAGTCACTGCAGACAGTATCTGCTGTAAAAACAGTTCTCATTGTGTAGAGACCAGGGTCTCCATCCTGGAGCCATCTCCCCCTGGTACCCCAGTACAGAAACATTAACTCATGCTCTGGAATGTTTTCAGGAGAGACAGAGACAAATTGAGTGGTCATGTGATAATGAACTAGAATGTATTGGCCTGAACATTACACTGTCTCCCCAAATGTCTTTTACCCTCATTGGAATGTATAGGCCACCTTCCGCCAAAAGTGTGTTTTTTGATCAGTTTAATAACATGCTTAGGGAATTTAATTTTGGGAAAGAGTTCATCTTAATGGGAGATTTTAACATGAATTATGAAGACAAGTGTTGTAGGAAAACCCTCAAACGGATCACTAATACCTTTGACCTTACACAGCTAGTTAAAGGGCCAACCAGGGTGACTTGTTGCTCTGAAACACATTGATTTGGTGTTCAGTAATAAACCAGAGAGAGTGACTAAATCATTCAATATGGTTACTGGGCTATCTGATCATAATCTGACACTTATAGCCAGAAAGCTGTCTAAGAGCAGGTTTAACCTGTCTACTGTTAGAAAGCCTGATCAACTAAGAATACCTAAGAGTGAATTAAGCTATTTTGAAAATGCAATTAAGGGAATTAACTGGAATGATCTCTTGTCCTATGCAGACGTGGAAGCTGATAGTCAAGTTTTTCTATCCACAATCCAGACTACATTAAATGGTTTCCTAAAGAAAATCAAATCCAAACCTGGCCAAAAGAGCACTCTTCCTTGGCTAAATGGAGAAATCTGGAAATTGATGAAAGAACGCGATTATTATCTAAAAATAGCCCTAAGATCCAAATTAGAGCATGACAAACGTAGGTTTACCATGTTGAGAAATAAGGTGATGAAAGAAATGAGACAGGCCAAGGCAAACTTTTTTATTAACATAATTGGTGAAGCAAAGGGAAATTCTAAACTGATCTGGGAGAATCTAAAAAAGTTAACAGGGAAAGACCATAGTAACACTGCAAAAAGACTAGAAATCATGGTGAATAACAATCTAACACAGGATGCAGTCGAAATAGCAATAGCCTTCAATTCCTACTTTATTGACTCTGTCAGGGTACTGACACAGAACCCCTCCACTGGTTTCTTGGGCTCAGTGCTAGTAAATGATGCTCAACCTGTCTTCATAAGGGAGGTTTCTGAGTCAAAGGTGGACAAGGTGATTAGCTCACTAAAGAACTCTAAAGCCAAAGATGTGTTTGGGATGGACTCTACCTTTCTTAAAAACTACAAAGAGTCACTCATTGGCCCCATTACTAAGGTCACCAACACATCTATTGGTCTCGGGGTGTTTCCAAGGGTATGGAAGTCGGCCATAATAACGGCCAACTGCTTTCTTCTGGAAAATGTGAAGTCCAAGTTGGACAAAGGGGGCGTTGTTGGGGCTGTGTTTCTGGACCTAAGGAAGGCTTTTGATACTGTTAACCATGAGATTCTCATCACAAAATTGTCCAAGTTCAACTTTTCCCCCGATGCTTTGAGATGGATGAAATCATACCTTGAAGGCAGAACTCAGTGTGTCAGAGTGAGCAATGAGCTGTCGCCCACTCTTAGCTATGATGTGGGCGTGCCCCAAGGGTCAATACTGGGGCCCCTCCTGTTCAGCCTGTACATTAATGATCTGCCTTCTGTCTGTACTGGGTCTGAAGTTCAAATGTATGCAGATGATACAGTGATATATGTGCATGCAAAAAGCAAACAACAAGCTGCACAAGAACTCACTACTGTAATGGTCCAGGTTACAAAGTGGCTCAGTGACTCGTGTTTGCATCTCAATGTGAAAAAAACTGTTTGCATGTTCTTCACAAAGAGGGCAACAGATGCTACTGAGCCAGATGTCTATGTGTCAGGGGAGAAGCTCCAGGTGGTATCTGATTTTAAGTACCTTGGCATCATACTTGATTCCAACCTCTCTTTTAAAAAGCATGTGAAAAAGGTAATTCAAATAACCAAATTCAACCTAGCTAATTTCTGATTTATACGAAATTGTTTGACTACAGAGGTAGCAAAACTGTACTTCAAATCTATGATACTCCCCCACTTAACATACTGCTTGACTAGTTGGGCCCAAGCTTGCTGTACAACAGTAAGACCTATTCAGTCTGTCTACAAACAGGCGCTCAAAGTGCTTGATAGGAAGCCCAATAGCCATCATCACTGTCACATCCTCAGAAAGCATGAGCTCCTGAGTTGGGAAAATCTTGTGCAATACACCGATGCATGTCTTGTATTCAAGATCCTAAATGGCTTGGCTCCCCCTCCACTCAGTATTTTTGTTAAACAGAAAACCCAAACATATGGCAGCAGATCCACAAGGTCTGCCATGAGAGGTGACTGTGTAGTTCCCCTAAGGAAAAGCACCTTTAGTAAATCCGCTTTTTCTGTGAGAGTGTCCCATGTCTGGAATACACTGCCATCAGACACACATAACTGCACCACATATCACACTTTCACAAAATGCTTGAAGACATGGCTAAAGGTCAATCAGATTTGTGAACATGGTCCCTAGCTGTGTGTTGCCACTTTCCATGTCTGTTGTCTGTAACTTGTGAGGTGTGGAAACACTTTGTTGCTTTTATGAATTTTGTCTTGCTGCTTTTTGTTCTATGTTGCTCTGTCTGTATGCTACATCTTGCTTGTCCTATGTTTCTATGTCTGTATGCTATGTCTTGTTCTATATTGCTATTGTCTATATTGTAATTGTTTTTAATAACCTGCCCAGGGACTGCGGTTGAAAATTAGCCGGCTGGCTAAAACCGGCACTTTTACTGAAACGTTGATTAATGTGCACTGTCCCTGTAAAAATAAACTCAAACTCAATGCAGTATCACCCAAAGACATCGTAAATCTTCTAGAGGCCCATCCTCAGTAGAACAGATGAGCATTCTAACAACCCCTTATTCTGTTGCATAAAACAGCCATTTGATGCAATAACAGCCTTATAACATAATCTTGTAATTTCTACCATAACTGTCAAATGTGACTCATTTCAGGAAACTAGGCATATGTCGCAAGTCACGACTTCACAGGAGGCATTTGAACGTTTTTTTTTTAATCAAAATGCGTTTTTTTTGGCAGGAATGCCTTCTGGAACATTTCACCTTTCATGTGCCTTAATTACAAAGTTGTATGTCATCTGTAAATACGAATAAAGTTGTTAACTTCTTATGGCTGCAATCCTGCTACCGGGATGATATGACAACAGCCAGTGAAAGTGCAGGGCGCCAAATTCAAACAACAGAAATCTCATAATTAAAATTCCTCAGACATACATGTGTCTTATATCATTTTAAAGGTAATCTTGTTGTTAATCCCACCAAAGTGTCCGATTTCAAATATGCTTTTGAGTGAAAGCACTACAAACGATTATGTTAGGTCACCACCAAACCACAATAAGCACCGCCATTTTTCCAGCGAAAGATAGCTTTCACAAAAAGCAGAAATAGAGAGAAAATGAATCACTAACCTTTGATTATCTTCATCAGATGACACTCATAGCACTTCATGTTACACAATACATGCATGTTTTGTTTGATAAAGTTCATATTTATATCAAAAAATCTGAGTTTACATTGGCGAGTTACATTCACTATTTCCAAAAACATCAAGTGATTTTGCATAGCCACATCGTTTCAACAGAAATACTCATCATAAATGTAGATAATACAAGTTATACACATGGAATTATAGATATACCTCTCCTTAATGCAACCGCTGTGTCAGATTTAAAAAAAAACTTTACGTAAAAAGCACACCATGCAATAATCCGAGACGGCGCTCAGATTTAACAACATTTCTCCGCCATGTTGGAGTCAACAGAAATACGAAATTACATCATAAATATTCCCTTACCTTTTGATTATCTTCATCAGAATGCAGTGCCAGGAATCCTAGTTCCACAATAAATCGTTGTTTTGTTCGATAATGTCCATTACTTATGTCCAATTAGCTAATTTTGCTAGCATGTGTAGTACACGTGTCCAAACGCTCGCGCAGATGCAGGCAAACGTCGGACGAAAACTTAAAAAAGTTATATTCCAGGTCGAATAAACTGGTCAATGTTAGTAGAGAATCAATCTTCAGGATGTTGTTATCATATATATCCAACAGGAGCATTCTTTTCAGTCTCTATAAGTAATGGAACGCATGGCGATATCATGAGGAAAGTGCGTGACCAAGAACTGGCACTCTGCCAGACCACTGACTCAAACACCTCCCATCCGGTCCCACAACACAGCATAAGCTTCCTTCCACGTTCTACTGACTGTTGACATCTAGTGGAAGGCGTAGGAATATATTACAGGGAATTGAATAGATGATGACTTTAACATCGACCACTCTCAGAATTCTCACTTCCTGTTTGGATTTTTTCTCAGGTTTTTGCCTGCCATATGAGTTCTGTTATACTCACAGACATAATTTAAACAGTTTTAGAAACTTCAGAGTGTTTTCTATCCAATACTAATAATAATATGCATATATTAGTAATTGGGACTGAGGAGCAGGCCGTTTACTCTGGGCACCTTTCATCCCAGCTACTCAATACTGCCCCTGCAGCCATAAAAAGTTACGAGCCTAGTTGGTTTAGCCACAGAAAAAGAGAGGAACCTTCCCGCTAGCCATGATTGGCAGAGATAATGAATGGGCTGGACATGCTGAGCGATGAGTTTCGGATTAGTCTACCGTGTAGCATCTTCTGTCTATTAAATGAGCTGCTCGTTATGTGTAATCCTTTCTGCTGCATTTTTTTTCTCGAAAGATATAACATTAGCCATGGAGAACTGCAAATGTGCGCTCAATAACATTGCTGCACTGAATTTATCAGGCGCTATCGACAAAGGTCAGTGGGAAAAAGTTGTGATGGACTTTCAGGAGGACGATTCTTATGGCATTGCACACGCTCAGTGTGAACCAGAGTGACTGGACACAATGAGCCAAGCAAGCTGTATAAACAAAACAGAAATGACACAGGACGTCTTATTTAATGAAAGGGGTTGCAGTCTGCCGTGAAGCGTTCATCCATGTATACGGGTAAGAGTCTAGCTACAGTTTCAGATATTATACGTTTCTAATTTTGTTCGTTTTCATTGCAAGTTAAAGCTCACCATTAGCTAGCTAGGTAACGTTAGGTGGCTGGCCCTCTAGCTAACATTATGTGTATCTGTGTAGTAATATCTCAGAAAGCCAATTACATTACTACTTATAGCCTAATGTTAGCTAGCGAACCAGCTAACATTTAACCTATTAGCTAGCTATAACAATCGGTTTGTATTGCTAGTACTCTATGGATTGTGATTATGGTTCATTGTTTAGCTAGGTAGCTACATGTCTAAACAAAAGACTCCACCAGGTGATTACATGACCCATCAAGTTATCCAGGAGTGTCTGACGGTGATTACGGCCATCTATTGTATAATAATGCCAAAATATTTGTATCTGGAATTTGGCTTTCAGTAGAACACGCCTAACTGCCCTCCACCAGTCATACAAGGAGAATGGTCTAATGCCTCCCATCAAAAAGAGAGCTGGCCCATGCAAGCACAGGTTACACCTGAGGCATGAGGACTTGCAGAAAGTTGTGAACTTCAACAACTACGCAAAGGATAATGCAATAGTATTACCAGGACGCCACCCAGGACACAAACACATTGGTGGAAAGCTGCTGCCATCTCATGTGACAAAAGCAGTGGTGTGGCGTCTCTACAAGGAATCGATGACAACACTTGGTATGTAAAGCATAAACAACACATTTGATTATTTAATTGACATCCAACATGATTGGCACTACTTTTATTGATCTCACATTATTTGTGTATTTTCCAGAGGTACGAATACTCGGGCTGTCTTCCTTCAGGAATCTGTGGAGAAAATTGCTGCGCCACATCTCAATCACTAATCCCAGGACAGAGATTGTGAAGGACAGCACTGTAAAAGAGGTCAACATCCCACAGCTGGTTGGACTGGAGGATGATACGGTGCTGGTGGAAAGCGATGGCTGGCAACAACAGCTGACTCTGCACTTCAGGCCGCTGCCACAGATCAAGCAGTACCAGCACTTCAGGTGAATATCATTTTCGTTGCATTGTATGAGGTTATTCTTGTTATCTAAACTTGAACTGATGTTATGCAAGGTTGTAATGTCTTCTCAATTTGTTTTGTTATTTCCTGTTTTACAGCTTCGATGCTCTGGAGCCTGGTGTTGTCGCCAAGGAGAATTCGGACTCAGTCGAGACCAGGTTTTAGCTGCTGTGCAATGCTGACATCCTTCCTCCCATATATGGTCTGCCTGTACAAGCACCACCTGGACTGGACACAGCTTGACAAACATATATTTTTGAAACAGGCTCTCCAAATATAGATTCCCTTGTTCATGTGTGGTTTGGACAGACCAGTTCATCACTGGGGGCGAGTTCCCAGTCATCAACACTATCTGCAGTGCCTCTATTCACATGACTCTCTCCTAACACACACGCCATACGTTGCTCCTACTATTTAATTGGTTATCCTGCTGCTCAGCCACTTTACCCCTGATTGTATGCATATAAATACCTCGTCTATTACCAGTATCACTGATATCGTTATTGATATTGTTCTTGTACATACGGTATATTATTTTTGTTCTTTCTCTACTGGCATTGACACTTCTTTTTTCTTTATATTGACACTATCTATTTTTGATATTGCTAATATGCAAGTAACCATTTCGCTGCACCGTTTACACTTTCTGTAGAGACCTATCCACTTAGCAAGATCTGGCTCTGGGTTATAGAATTTATTTCACATGACCCATGAATTTAGACAAGTGTGTCTGGGTAAGCGTCATCTAATATTTATCAAATATTTTTATTTGGACACTTTCTGTTTACCTGGAATTTGTACTTATTGTAGGCTACTACTTTTACCACTTTTAGTCTTAATCTTGTGAATCTTAAAGAGATGGGTGGGGCTGGTTTAATAACCTCTTGACGCTAGGGTTATCAGATTATTATTTATTTTTTTAAATAACGTTCCCAAGGTAAACGGACTATTTCTCAGGTCCAGGTCGTAGAATATGCATATAATTTACAGATTAGGATAGAAAACACTCCAAAGTTTCCAAAACTGTCAAAATATTGTCTGTGAGTATAACAAAACTGATTCTGCAGGCGAAAACCTGAGACAATCTAACCCGGAAGTGATTTTTTTTATCTGTGTTTCCTGGCCCGTCTTTCTTCCATTTAAAGGGGTATCAACCAGATTCCTTTTCCAATGACTTCCTCAGGCTGTGACCAGGCTTTAGACATAGTTTCAGGCTTTTATTTAGAAAAATGAGCGAGATATTTCAAAACTAGTCAGGTGTCCTCTGATTAGTTCCTGCGTGCGTGAGGGTAGCTCTCCATTTTCTTTTTCTCTCTTATTGAATAGGTTACGGTCCGGTTGAAATATTATCGATTATGTTTGTTAAAAACAACCTGAGGATTGATTATAAAAAACATTTGACATGTTTCTACGACCATTACGGATACTTTTTGGAATTTTCGTCGAACGGAACGAGGCTTTGATTTTCCGAACATAACGCGCAACCCAAATTGTGTTTTTTTTGTTATAAAAGTAATATTTATCGAACAAAAAGAACATTTGTTGTGTAACTGGGAGTCTCGTGAGTGCAAACATCCGAAGATTATCAAAGGTAAGCGATTAATTTTATTGCTTTTCTGACTTTCGTGACCATGCTAATTTGGGGCTAGCTGTTCTAGCATTGATTGATACACTCACAAAAGCTTAGATTGCTTTCGCTGCAAAACATATTTTCAAAATCTGACACGATAGGTGGATTAACAACAAGCTAAGCTGTGTTTTGGTATATTTCACTTGTGATTGCATGATTATAAATATTTTTTGTAATATTTTGCGCCCTGCAATTCAGCAGTTGTTTAGGAAAATGATCCCGTGAAAGGGATCCATAGCGCAGAGAAGTTAAGAGGGTGTGAACAATGCTGAATGGGTGTTGACAAAGAGCTCTCCAGTAGGTGTACCAAAACATTCAAGGGCCATTTTCTCAAAAGTGGGATTACAAGTTTATCAACTTTCAAAGCAGAATTACTTTCCCATTGTTCCTCAAATGCAATGTATGATATACAATTTTGTAGCTCTGTGTCTCTGCTTTATCCAATATAAAAAACACAATGTTAAAATGTTGCAACTTAAGACCGAATCAAGGCGGTCGGTCACAAATGTGACAAATAATTGGAAGTTTTTATTTAAAAGAAACTGTACAACTGATACATTTGAGACATAAATAGTATGAGATTTGGATTCTGGTCAAAAGTAGTGCACTATATTTGGAATAGGGTGCCATTTGGGAGGATCCCTAACTTCTAACCAAACATGAGGCTAGATTTATGATGTGTTGAATTTATATGTTAAATATACAGTATATGAATATTCCAGCTAAACAATGTACATATAGCGTTTTGCTACAAAACCAATTGTAATGCACATCTAAAAGCTATGAATAAAAAAAACTGGGGACACCCACTGGGCAGAAACGTCAATTCAACGTCTATTCCATGTTGGTTCAATGTAATTTCATCAACATTACGTGGAAACAACATTGATTCAACTGGTGTATGCCCAGTGGGTAGTAATATTTTACACACACACTTCTGATTGGTGGATATAGCGTTTTGGATGTAAACTCTTCAAAGATCATTTCTCTTTATAGGTAGTATAACACCCACAATTCGTAATTGGTTAACAGGTGAAGACTTTGGTTCTCTGTGATATGACACACCAGAGTTTCACCATGCCACTTTCATTTCATCAAAGCATCGTCTTCACGCTGGTTCTCACGGAGGGTGGGAGGAAATCTTTTGATAGCATAAGTCATGATGAGACATGCTGCAAACTGAGCATGGCATCGCTCTAAGTGGGTTAGAATTAGCATGATTTCCTTAGTTTCCCAGCCAAGCATGTGATTCTGCCAGGGATAACACGTGGATGTCAAAGAATATGCTGCGGACAAACATGTAAAAAAATAAAAAATTGTGTCTTTAGACATTTGGACGAGGTTTTCATACAAAACATGCATGCTATGAAATATGGTAACCAGAGCATTTTCTGTGACCCTTCATTTCAGTTTACATGTGATTGAAACTGACTTCTTGATGAGAGGATGTAAAGCAAATACACACAATTCAGCCTACACAGAAAACCCCCCACACGATAGTCCTAACCAACATACAGTACATATCGCTAAGACAACATGTATTGCACAGTGAATACACCCACACACCAATACTGCCAATTCACACCATTGAATTTGGCATGGGCTACCGTCCACCAGTCGACAGCAATTATTTTTCAAGTCAAGCTGCGTAGCGTGTATATTGCCTAAGTTATCTGAAAGCTTGGAGACCACATATATGCTAAGAATCAACTGTTGCTTTATCTGGAGAGAAAAAAAGACATACAATTAAGGCGTTGTGTGCGTGTCTGTTTGCGCACATGTAGACCTGTGTACTGTGACTGTAATGGTGTTTGGCAGAGAACAGAATAAACCCATCTGAAAGAACAAATTGGATGCATTATGTATGGTCTAAATACCTCGCCTCCACCATTTCGGGTTGTGTTCCCCATAGCGTTTGAACATCGGGTCCTGGTACTGCAGAACAGGGAATCAGTACATTCGAGCCCTCAGGGCATCAAGCCGAGCCTCCATCCATAACCCTGTACTAAGACCCGGATTCAACCTGTAACAGTCATTTATCCATAATGTGGTATCAATCTTATAGCCGATCGTTGGAGTGGTTACTTTGCCTGTACAGTTTCCAGTGGGAAGCTCTTAACTTGCCATAGTTTTGCTTCTCCAATCTCCAGTGCACCACCATACAGTACATGCTGTTCCTCCCTAATTGCTGTCAAGCACATCTACTGGTGTCTCTTGACTGCTTTATGGTTGGTGATCAAGTCCACTTGATGTGAATCTCATATTCATGAGCCAACATACTGTATATAAATATAGCTATGGAACGGTTGCCTAGAAACTTGCTGATATGAAAATCCAAGCCTTCCTGGGGACAGCTTGTACAGTGTAAGAGATGCTTTTTCGCATCTTTCATCCTCTGGGTCAAATTACATGTACATATAGCAGTGTTAAATGTTCAGCTCTCTGCCATAACTGTGATGCCTTGATTTATCAGATGGACCAGATTTATCTGGAACGATATAGCAGGGATGGGTGTTGAAAAGTAGCGTAGCCAAAACTATACACACACCATCAATGAATGTGCATTTTACTGAATAGCCGTTAATAATTGTGAATGTTGTACAGTATGTTCGAAAAAATGCAACGAGGAGGAAATCATGGTTCTTTTGGTGTTTTGCAGTCGGTCAAATTACAACAGGCCTAGGGCTGGCAAGCCATTTCACCTTCACAGTCATGTGTCCATGTCATGTGTACTGTTATATCATGACCACAAGGCCCATGGTATGAACCTGTAGGCTACACATTGCAACTGATAGGAAAATGAAGTCTTCTCTCTGTACAGCCTTTGATTATCTGCAGACACAACAAAGGTGACATCAACGGGTTACAGAAAGATGACATCCCCCAGTTATCCTGTTATGTGGGGGGTTGAAAATACAATTAAAAGATGACTTGATTGTTGAGAATAAGGAGATCCCCTCCCAACATCCTCTCCCTTAAACCATACTCTGAATGACCCGTTTACAATTTTCCTAGGATATCCAACCAACGGGAAAAAGAACCATGATTTGCAGTGATAGGATGTGAAAGAAAATATCTTTATCAGAATGAATGCTTTTCTGATGATAAATGTGTAAAATATTTTAATGTAAAGTTACTATGTTCTTCTTCATAAAGGCAAACCACCTGTTATATGGCTGAGTACCAAGAATAGTTAGGATGTCAGCTCCAAAAGTCACACTGCGCAAATTACAGACATTTCAACCATTCTGCAACGGGTATGTAGATAGATAGTAAATGCAGGCAAATGCCCAGAATCGTGACAGATAATCTCACGTAGCATACTCTAGTCGAGCAAAATCCATGCGGTTTATGTACTCATCCAATCCGTGCGCATGCTGACAATAACAAAAGCTGTCCATGGCGAAAAGATGCCGCATATGGATAGCATAAAATATCTGGTACCTACCAGCAGTCTCCAACAGAGCAACCAGAATGATATCATCTCTAATTTACCCAGGCGCCTACATATTATTTGAACTACACTGACAAGTGGAGAACTCAACCATGCGGCCACCCGTCGCGAGTAATTCAGGTTTGATTTGGAGAGTGAACATATTTGCTTTTCTGTGGGTGTGTGTGGTGGGTCTCGGTTGGAATTATCGATCTGCATGGCAAACTTGTCTGAAGTTAACTAGAGCAGACGCGATAAGTATTGGCATAAACGCCACTGAAATGCATTGAATCACACGCGACCCCGGCTCTTCTCTCATAGCATCCTCCCCAGTCCCCATTCACATAGATACGTTTTGTGCGCATGCATCGACTTCTGCAGCGTCTAGCTATCGCCCCCAGGCTCCATCTCTTTCAGGGACCAGCTATTGAGCGTTTGATTTTCCCCACGCACTTTTTAAAACACTGTCGATTTTCATGAACAAGGTCACGGTTGCTCTCTGAATCATTAGTTAACTGATTGATTATTTATTGTGGTCCTTCGTCTTCTACCTTTAGCTGACAACATTTTATACATTATCTATACTCTTTCTCTGAAATGTGAGTGAACCATCTCTGTCTGGTTTTGTCCATACATTTCGTTCCTATGACCATGTCTCGGTCTGTCTGGGTTGTAGTATTAATATGATGTAGCTACAATTAGAACATCTGTAAACCTTTCCAGGAGAAATCCGCGTCAGGTATTTCAAAGATAAACCAGAGCTGAGGGGCACCAGTGAAGCCTTGGGTGATGACATGTATTTAAGACACAGTGGACTCACTGCCATTAAAAAGCCATTCAAATCTGGATCAATTATGGATTTTTAAGTAAGGTGGATTCTCTTCTGTGCCCAATACTTGGGATCAATTGTTCACTTTGGACACTTTGTGATAAACGAGGCATTAAAGGTGTTAGTTAATTAAAATAAGAAGATAACCACCATATCTACCACATACATACAAATCAATACAACACACAGTTCTATTTGCCCAAATTGTTTCAAATGATAAACCCCTTATATATCCCTATCTTTTGTAACGTGACTGGCTGTAAACGTGGACCTTTTGGGTTCCAGGGGGGCAAAGTACCTGCAACTGTATGTCAGAGTAGCTTTTCAAAAGCTCTTCCTCAACTCACAACAACTTGGCTCAGCCCTCCATCCAGAAACAAAACCTATAAAACGAATAAATAATCATTCCAAATAAACTCCTCTCAGTCTTAAACCAGTGGTACACTTGACAACCTCTCCAGTGTGTGCAGGAAAGCGCAGTGCTGCTGTGAGTCTTTCTACAGTTGAATCGCTTG
Source organism: Salvelinus fontinalis (assembly GCF_029448725.1). Classification (NCBI taxonomy): domain Eukaryota; kingdom Metazoa; phylum Chordata; class Actinopteri; order Salmoniformes; family Salmonidae; genus Salvelinus; species Salvelinus fontinalis. The sequence goes on along the minus strand of NC_074681.1, from coordinate 36,891,073 downwards.
TATTTTCTCCTAAACTCAGCTGGCTCACTGGAGCAGAGCTTTGTTTCTATCCACTTCACCCACACACTTGAAGCTACAGCAAGAATCTACCAAATATCAATAACACAAGTTATTTATGTTTAAGCATAGCTCTCTCCCTCTCTCATTTTGTCTCTTTGTCTCTTTCATTTGTTCTCTCTCTTTCCCTGTTTCTCTTTGTCTCTATCAATCTGTATCACTCTTTTTGCCTTTCAGAACACTGCCGCAGCAGTATTTACTCAATACTCTGAACGGTTAATAATTTCTACAAAACTGTCAAGTAATTTAATGAACTTCCTACTTTGTTCACTGTCTCTAAAGTGCATGTATTGATTCTCAGCCTGATGCTGAATAACTAGGTCATGACCAAACGTCATAGATACAAAGTGAGTGTTGTGTTGCTGCTCTCTTACCTCTCTGCGTGTTTCCACGGTGATCCGGGTTTGGGCTGGTCCAGTGGTGGAGTGATGAAGTGGAGTGTGCTTGTCTGTATATGTCTGACACACTCACACACACACACACACATGCCACAGCGGCAGGCAGCGACACAAATCGGGTACGTGGGAATCAACCAATCACAAAACAGCAGTTTTGGTGACAGTTGTTACACACACAAATACTATTTGATGTGGTGTTACAGGCATGTCACCAACAGCTGGGATGAATACAAAGACTTCCCCACACAGCTTCCTACACAGCTAGCTGTTAGCTACTCCCCCATACAGCCTCCTACACAGCTAGCTGAGCTACTCCTGTCAGGGATTTTCAATGGTAGAAGAGTCACAAAATTGAATGAATATGGATTTTCTCTAGCGTCACATTTTATCTTTCCTATATAAGGTCAGTGAAGATAAATATATTGCTCAGTAAGAGACAGTGGGGTACTAAAAGTAATTCTAGATTTCTGTACAGTAGTTTAAAATGGATATTGACATTGACGAGTAGCGTAATCCCTTATGCTTAAAGTTACTGTCACATAGCCACATCTTATTTAAATCAAAGCCTATATCAAGGGACTTAAGAAAAGCTCAGTTTCATTGCCTTTGTAGTATAACAACAGTAAAACACCCAGTTGTCTGACAATTAGCTTTTTAATTATTTTGTTAGCATTTTGTTAGCATGATTATCTTTTACAAATGTGCTCCCAGGTTACAGTTTCAACAGCATATTACATTGAGGCACTCCATAAAGTTTTATTAGCATATCAAAAGTGCTGACTAGTAGCCGAAAGCAGCATAAAAGGCTAGAGAATACAGTAAACATCAGAGGCACTTACAGTGGGGCAAAAAAGTATTTAGTCAGCCACCAATTGTGCAAGTTCTCCCACTTAAAAAGATAAAAGAGGCCTGTAATTTTTTATCATAGGTACACTTCAACTATGACAGACAAAATGAGAAAGAAAAATCCAGAAAATCACATTGTAGGATTTTTAATTAATTAATTTGCAAATTATGGTGGAAAATAAGTATTTGGTCACCTACAAACAAGCAAGATTTCTGGCTCTCACAGACCTGTAACTTCTTCTTTAAGAGGCTCCTCTGTCCTCCACTCGTTACCTGTATTAATGGCACCTGTTTGAACTTGTTATCAGTATAAAAGACACCTGTCCACAACCTCAAACAGTCACACTCCAAACTCCACTATGGCCAAGACCAAAGAGCTGTCAAAGGACACCAGAAACAAAATTGTAGACCTGCACCAGGCTGGGAAGACTGAATCTGCAATAGGTAAGCAGCTTGGTTTGAAGAAATCAACTGTGGGAGCAATTATTAGGAAATGGAAGACATACAAGACCACTGATAATCTTCCTCGATCTGGGGCTCCACGAAAGATCTCACCCCTTGGGGTCAAAATGAGCAAAAATCCCAGAACCACACGGGGGGACCTAGTGAATGACCTGCAGAGAGCTGGGACCAAAGTAACAAAGCTTACCATCAGTAACACACTACGCCGCCAGGGACTCAAATCCTGCAGTGCCAGACGTGTCCCCCTGCTTAAGCCAGTACATGTCCAGGGCCGTCTGAAGTTTGCTAGAGAGCATTTGGATGATCCAGAAGAAGATTGGGAGAATGTCATATGGTCAGATGAAACCAAAAAATAACTTTTTGGTAAAAACTCAACTCGTCGTGTTTGGAGGAGAAAGAATGCTGAGTTGCATCCAAAGAACACCATACCTACTGTGAAGCATGGGGGTGGAAACATCATGCTTTGGGGCTGTTTTTCTGCAAAGGGACCAGGACGACTGATCCGTGTAAAGGACAGAATGAATGGGGCCATGTATCGTGAGATTTTGAGTGAAAATCTCCTTCCATCAGCAAGGGCATTGAAGATGAAACGTGGCTGGGTCTTTCAGCATGACAATGATCCCAAACACACCGCCCGGGCAACGAAGGAGTGGCTTCGTAAGAAGCATTTCAAGGTCCTGGAGTGGCCTAGCCAGTCTCCAGATCTCAACCCCATAGAAAATCTTTGGAGGGAGTTGAAAGTCCGTGTTGCCCAGCAACAGCCCCAAAACATCACTGCTCTAGAGGAGATCTGCATGGAGGAATGGGCCAAAATACCAGCAACAATGTGTGAAAACCTTGTGAAGACTTATAGAAAACGTTTGACCTCTGTCATTGACAACAAAGGGTATATAACAAAGTATTGAGATAAACTTTTGTTATTGACCAAACACTTATTTTCCACCATAATTTGCAAATAAATTCATTAAAAATCCTACAATGTGATTTTCTGGATTTTTTTTTCTAATTTTGTCTGTCATAGTTGAAGTGTACCTATGATGAAAATTACAGGCCTCTCTCGTCTTTTTAAGTGGGAGAACTTGCACAATTGGTGGCTGACTAAATACTTTTTTGCCCCACGGTATATCTTCAGGAACATTTAACATTTAAGATCAGAGATAATTTCAAAAGTCTACTTTTCGGCTGGTTTCTTTCTCTCTAAATGACATCATTAGTATATATTCAGCTGTGTAAGGAAACATTATGAGCAAACATATGTCTTACAGTATTAGCCACATCCTTATATTGAGAATATATTGAGAATTATCCAAATACAAGGCTCTGGTTTTAGCTATTGATGCCATCTCAGAAGCATCTTACTGTTAGTTGAATGTTTTGTGCAAAGTTTGTTTTCTTCTTCTCTTGTCGTGGAACTTGTAAGGTTGCTGAGTCTTGCATGGTGTATTTTTACACAAGCTGTTCAGGTTTCTCCATACTTGTACTTGAAGCTGTGGGGAATGTAAAAGAAAATGAAACACATTTACCATATCACCTCAAATCACATCAGTTAGGACTACTTCAGATTAGTTGTGCTATGTTTATATTAATGTGACTCCTGAAAATAACCTCATGACAAAAGTATGGGACAGGGTTGTGTTCAGTATGACAGAACGGTGTGCAACGTTGAATTCAATGGAAATGGGAGAAGAGCCCAGTTAAAAACAGGTTGTGATTATGGTGGCCCAGAGGGCAGTTACCATATGGTGGGGCATATTGACCACACGGTCACGCAACGTAGTAGACGTTGAAGAGAACTGAACGCACCTCAACTTTCCGTGAAGTTTGGTAATACCCACCTTCCCATAGCCTACTCACCAAGCAGACACAGTTGTTAGGAAAAAGACTGTCTGAACCAACCACACGACTGGTGAGCTAAGATTGGTGTATGTCCTCAGTTGTGTCAAAAGCATATTAGTTCGGGAGACATCCGTGTCTAATGATCTGATTGATGTCTGGACCGTTAAGACCATTAAGGTCCAGACCGTCCACTGTCTGTCTGTGTGCTCAGAAAGATTACGAGAGGTGACAGAGAGGTTGTTAGCATGTCTGTCACATGGGGTGAGAGTGTTGTTGGACACATGGGCGTGTGTGTGTGTGTGTGTGTGTGTGTGTGTGTGTGTGTGTGTGTGTGTGTGTGTGTGTGTGTGTGTGTGTGTGTGTGTGTGTGTGTGTGTGGTGTCGGTGTGATGACATGCATTAATGATATATAAAGCAAACATTGAACAAATACACAAAAAGAGTTCAGTAGTACACACACACACACACACACACACACACACACACACACACACACACACACACACACACACACACACACACACACACACACACACACACACACACACACACACACACACACACTCATGCACTCACACAATCAAACAGATCATTGTTACACAAGAGGAGTAAGCCAGCTAATAATGAATAAATTATTGTGTAAGTTACAGGGCAAGCAATCATGCATACTACTGTAAGTATACAGAGGACAGTCATGGCATACCAGCATTGTAATGTAGAAAAGAGATTCTAGAAAACACAAATAATTAATATTAAATTAGTACAAAACAATTATTTAGTCAGAGCGTAATTTGATTTGCAATATACATTCACACTAGTGATTTACATGATGTCAGTAAAAAAGTCAATTTTATCTTTGTTCCCCAAAAGGAATAAACATAAAAAATATCATATCATATTTTATTTATTATACAAGCAGTCAAGAACCCTTTGGCATCACGTAGGAAACTTAAGGCTACTTGCGTAACCCCGGTTCTCTGATATTATGAGTGAGATATATCACGAGGGATTCCCCGGAATCTCATTAGCTCTAAGAACCAATGAAACACGTCTGTCGGAGAGAGACAGGTCAAATTATGAAGGGATGCCCAACGAGCTGCATCGCAAATCTCCTGTAAGGAGATGCCCTTGAACAGCGCCCAAAAAGTAGCCATACCTCTGGTTAGAGGTCTTCACGGCTCCAAAAAGTTGGACCCATTCCGAAATGGACCTGGGGCTTTCCCACCCAGACCCGCTATGCATAAATGCATTTTAAAAATATAGAGACCCGCTCCAAAGCGACCCGAGGAAAACTAGACCTGTTCCATATAGACATGGTCGGATCCAGACCCGGTTCGAGAGAGGGAAGCAGCAGCAAAAGTAATTTTTTAAGCTACTTTATTAACCGGAGCTGATAAAGCGCAAGAGGAAGAGAGGTGGGCCGTACTGTGAGTGAGTGACATGGGGAGCAGGAAGGGAGAGACAAGGGACAGCAACCAACCAAACCAACTAAGCCGACTCGTGCTATAGTAGATTAATAGCTGCCATATCTAGGTTATTTATCATCAAATATGATTACGTAGTACCTGTCTTAGACTGTATCAAACCGGGAGAAGCTAGTGAAGCTAGCTAACGTTAGCTAGCTAGGCTATCTGAGTGCATGCACTTTCTCATCCTACTGCTAAAAATAATAACTCCATTCAGAATATTAAGTAGCAGTCTTTTGGCTCTTGATCGTTGTAGCCTATCCTTCTCCTTTAACTTTTAATTCAGTCATTTTAATTCCATCTTCCATTTATTAGATATCTCCTAACTTTTGCCACACATGGAGCGAGGCTCTATGACTGTAGCCTATTGCCGCTTTGATGACTTATGATTGGCCAACAACAAGCTACGTGCGCCACGCTCCCACTCTCGTGAAAAGCAAGAGCAGCAGCATAAACAACATCAACTTTTCTTTCTCTCTCTACTGCAACAGTCACATTCGGATCTGTATGGGCCCTTCCGGACAAGTCAGTTAAAATTACACGTACTAGAGACCCGCGACGATCATATCAGAGCCGACCCAGACCCGTGATATTATTTAGAATTCTGGATCTCTACCTCTGGTGGAGTGAGCCCTCAGGCCCTACAGAGGCTGTAACCCTTTGCTATTTATTATAGGCCAATGTAATAGCTTCCACAATCCAATATGATAACCCTTGTCGAGAGAGGGGTCTCCCCTCGCAGGGAGGCCCCCTTCAATAAATGCCTTCTGCTCCAGCCTTTCCAACCTAATGTGTGTTTGTGTGTATATTGGAGGGGTTGTGTTAATGCAGAAGACAAATTTCCATCACGTATGGACTAATAAAGTATATCTTATCTTGTTTCTATACAGTGAGCGTGTAGAAGGAACTCTAGCACTATGGATAGTCTCAATGACTCTGATAGGCAGGCCTGTCCCATCCAGATGTAACCTCTCATTGGCCAGGCCCAGAGCGCCATGTTGTCCGGTTAAGGGTGGAAAATCTCTTCGTTCACCTGGGACAGCAGATCCCTGCGTAAACGGGAGATGCCAGGGCTCGTTGTACAGCAGGAGAATGATCTCCGCTACCCAGAGCTTGCCAGGGATAGGCCGGGTGGACACAATTCCCAGGTCTACAGTTCCTTCAGCTTGACAGGAGCATCAAAGACATCTGCTTTCTTTGTCCGACAGGCTGGTCAAGTTGAGCCACAAGACTCTCTCCCACATCACTGCAAGGCTAATGGTCACAGCCTTGAATGGCGCCCCTGGAATCAGCTAGCGATGCCCCACTAAGGGCGGAAGAGGGCCTAGAGCTAACGGCAACAAGGCTCTACAGAGGGTGATACGCTCAGCCGAATGCACAATTGGGTGCTGACTGCCTGCCCTCCAGGACACCTACGACACCAGGTGTTGCAGGAAGGCCAAGAAGATCATCAAGGACATCAGCCACCTGAGCCGAGGCCTGTTCTCCCCTCTTCCATCACTCAGATGTGGGCAGTATATTAGTATCATGTCAAAAACTGTCGGATTGGCTAATAGCTTCTACCCCAAGACTATCAGGCTGCTGAATAGCCATTAGGCAGCCCCCCCCCCCGCGCTGCTTACGATTATATCTGCGATCCTGTGCATGTGACAAATAAACCATCTAATCTGCATGGGCACATGATTGGGGATCTTCCACCCTTGTTTGGCTCCATGGCTCCAAAAAAACAGCTAATCTGAGAACAAAGTGAAACATAACTAGCGTTCGCCACGTGGGCTAATAGCCTCACACTAACCGGAGAAACAAATCCTTTAACAATGTGAACGTAGCTAGTATTTTCCTTGTGGGTTAGTAGCCTAGCTAGTTAGATCTCGACCGATAAGCAGTGAAAGCTAGGATGGTCGGTCTAGTCAACGCGGCACGGTAGTGGGTTGAGCTAAACAAGAGAGCGAGCTAGTAATTGTACCCTTCCAGGTAGAAAAACCAGTCAGTAGAAAAACCAGTCGTTAGGATAACTAGCCTTGCAGTGAGCTAGCCAGGTTAGCTAAGCCTTTCAGCTAAGCTAGCCAAGTCTCAGTATCCACCACAGGAGACAAAGGGAAGAAAAAGCGGAAAAGCTCATTCCTAACCAAAAGTCACCCAACACAGAAGACGAAAGCTGAAAAACCTGCGCTTGGGGGCGTAACATCACAGCACACCTACGAACAGTTGAACAGGAAAACAAAGTTGTGCTAAGGAGAGCTTAGAGTAGTACTCTACATGAGGAAGAGAGGTGAGAATTACCAGAGGGCAGGCAAGTAGGTCTTTAGTATGAGGGGAGGGGCTCACCTCATTTGTCTCCGACAGACGTTTGTAAATGGTTCTTCAAGCTTATGAGATTCTGGAGAATCCTTCATGTGAGATATTGAAACAAATAATTAAAAGAGAACCAAAGATACAGTACAACTGCCTCTCAGACATCAGAGGGAGGCAGAATGCCTCTCAGCCACTAGAGAAAGGCAGAGTTTGACTTCAATCATCAAAACAAGCTCTCGCATGGATACACAACATCCCTATGTATGTATACAGTGATAAATTGTGATTAGAATGAGTTTCAGGTCAGTCTGTGTTGCAATGGCTACGACAAAGAGAAACTGATGCAGCGAAGAAGCCAAGTAATCAGCACACAGTTCAACACACTAGCCAATGAAAGACCTCAAAAGTACTGTCAGTCAAAGCATATAAAGTGAACTTTGTTAGTTACAGTAGTGTCAGCAATTGCAGGTTGGTTACATGAGCGTGCAGCAGGGCTTTGTTCTCTTTTTAATCTTTCTGATACCTGGGGCAAAGTGCTTCTCTGTCCCGTCCTCGTCGGACTGTCCGTCTGAATAGAGGCAGTGTGACTCTTTGGCCAGTTGACCAGGATAGACCAAATTCCTTGATGCTGTGTACGGTGATGCATTGTTTGAGTTAAAATTAGCTGTGGACTCTGCCATGTATTTGATTAAGTTCTGTTGAGGTTGACAGTGATGGTAGCCCCGGTTGTTATAGCCATCCGCGGTGTAGGTGTACAACTGAGGGTTACTCTCGTCCACCCCATCCTCGTCGCCAATGACGACAAGCTCGGCCCGGATGGATCCTTCATAGCCAAGGCCACGTCCACTGTCATCCTCTGCGGTCTGGTAGCCCATAAAGATGGCGGTGACAGGCTCGGACGTGTCCATGGTGTTAAGGATACTGAAGTGCGAGTCTTCCTGGTAGATCGGGGACGGCCTCTGGTCCATTTCAACAGATGAGTCGTAAAACATCCCGCTTCGCTGGATCTCTCTAGGGCTATGGTAGGAGTCGTCGGTGGGGAACCCTTTCTCCACACCGTAGGATAAAGGATTCTGGTTATACCCATTGTTTGACTGGTAGTACTCCTCATCCTGCCTGCCAATGAAAGAATGGACTGGAATGTGAGGGGAGGAGGAAAGACTCTCCAGCTCTGAGTTGTGGACTCCGTCAATATAGTGGAGCTCCTTCCTGGAGAGGACATCATGCTTATACGACTCTTGCTGATACCCGTTCCCATTGGTTTCGTGGATGACTTTAGCATGACTCTGTTGGGGTCTGTTGGGGACTGAGGCCCTCCTGCTGCAGGTGTTGGAGAATGCAGGCACTGATTCCTGGTGGCCCCGGTGGTCTTTTGGGAAAGCACCGCTTTGAGGCATCTTCTGCACTGTACCCTTTCGGAGCTGCTCCTCCACCTCCATAGGGCTGAGCTCCTGGTGGCCCCGAGAGCCACGGGGGTTGGAGAATGTAGGTACTGACTCATGGTGGCGCCAAGATCCACTGGTGGTGGAGAATGCAGGCAATGTTGGCTTCTGGTGGCTCTGTGGGCCACAGTTGGTGGAGAATGCAGACACTGATTCCTGATGGCCTTGGAGGCAACGTGGGCCGCTTTGAGACTTCTTCTGCTCTGTAGCTGCTCTGAGCAGAACCTCCACCTCCATAGGGCTGAGCTCGTCCACTCTGTTAGAACCATCCCCCAGCTGAGACTCGTCAGACCGCAGGGCATAGACAGACTTGCGGCCGTCGTCATAGACTTTGACCCCTCTCTGCTGGAGCACCTGGGGGGTGACGGTGGATGTGGACAGGACCCGGGTCTCCCCGGTACGGAGATCCTTCTGGACGTTGATCTCCATGGCAAACATGGCTGGAGGAGGAGAGAGGGAGAAGAGACAGAGTGGAAGAGGAAGGGAGAGATGGGTTGAAGTTATATAAAAATAGAGTTGTCAGATCTACAGTACATGCTATTGTTGTAATAAATGTTACTAGGAAGTTTCTTACTTTGTTTGGGTGTGTCCTTATTAGATTCAAAGGACTGCTTCTTTGAGATTGGAGGTTTGTAGGACTTTGGGGCATCTGGAGTAGCTGGGTTGATATGGATTGGCTCTGGAAAAAGAAAAGGAGCAATGTTTATTTTTGTATTGCCAATGATTATGTGTATAATGTAATATGTTTTATCAAATACAGTCATGACCCAAGATTATTGGCACCCTTGATAAAGATGAACAAAAAATACTCTATAAAATATATAACACAAATACTGAGCAATATTGTATGCTCAACAAAATGGGAAAATCATATTATGCTATACTACAATTGTTCAGAGAAATATATATATTTTTGTTCTCAAAAAGATAGGGGTCAAAATTATTGGCACCCCTGTTTTCAATATTCTGGCACCCTCCCCTTGCAAGAATAATGGCATTGAGCCTTTTTCTGAAATATTTTAGATTGGAGAACAGATTGGGATGGAGCTTAGAACAGTCCTCCATACATAATCTTTCTAGATCCTTGATGCCCTCTTCAAATCACACCAAAAGCTTTCAAAGGGGTTCAAGTCCGGATACTGAGATGGCTATTGCAAAATGTTGATTATGTGGTCAATTAACCACTTATTTGTGGAATTTGATGTGTGCTTAGGGTTAATTGTCTTGCTGGAAGATCCACTTATGGCCAAGTTTCAGCCTCCTGCCAGAGGCAACCAGGTTTTTGACTAAAATGTCCTGGTACTTGGTAAAGTTCATGATGCCGTTGAACTTAACAAGAGCCCCATGACAAGTGCCAGTTAAATAGCCCCATAACATAAAAGATCCATCACCATATTTTACACTAGGTATGGGGTTATTTTCTGCTTATCACATCCTTCTTTCGATGCCAAATCCATCACTGGTGTGCGTAGCCAAAGAGCTCTATTTTCATGTCATCTGTTCATAGCACCAGTGCCAATGCTGTTTAAAAAACTTCAGACATTTACATTTTTAGATGACATGAAAATAGAGCTCTTTGGCCATGCACACCATTGGGAACCTGTAGGACATAATCATGACCTTAGGTGGCGAAGGTCATATTAGTACGCAATGTCACCTTAGAGTCGCCAGCAGCGATCTGAGTACAGGAACGGTGTACGGAGAGGGCATGGAGATTCCCAACGTGTTTAGCCGAGGCCAAAGCCACTAGGTTTTTGTAGGAGAGGATCTTCAGATCCACAGACTCCAGTGGCTCAAAAGGGGGCAAAACACAGAACATCCAAAACCAAAGCTAAATCCCAAGTGGGCAAAATAGGTTAACCTGTTGAGGACAGAGGGCGCTGTTTTCACTTTGGGGGGAAATCGTGCCCAATTTAAACGGCCTCTTACTCAATTCTTGCTCGTAGAATATGCATATTATTATTATTATTGGATAGAAAACACTCTCTAGTTTCTAAAACCGTTTGAATTATATCTGTGAGTAAAACAGAACTAATTTTGCAGGAAACTTCCTGACAGGAAGTGGAAAATCTGAAATCGATGCTCTGTTCTAGGGCCTGCCTATAAATGTCCTTGATATTTATTAGTATACATGCACTTCATACGTCTTCCACTAGATGTCGACAGGCAGTGAGAGAAGAAATGGAGTGTATAACTTGATCTGGGGTCGAATAAAAGCTCTTTGTATGACGTGTCACCAGTTTCCTGTTTTCTGGAGCGCGCGCGAAGGGACCTGGTATTGCCTTCTGAAAGGCTGTCGTTATAGACGACTAATATCTCCGGCTTTGATTTTATTTGATAAATGTGACAATATCATCGTAAAGTATGTTTTTTCAATATAGTTTTATTAGATTATTGAAATTTATTCGGGACGTTAGGCGTGTTGCGTTGTGTGCCTTTGTTCAGGAAGGAGAGCTTCGCGCTACTTTGCTAGCTTTCCGTGCTAATTGACTGGAGAAGAGGACATTCTAAAACCAAACAACGATTGTTCTGGACAAAGGACCCCTTGTACAACATTCTGATGGAAGATCATCAAAAGTAGGACCCATTTTATGATGCTATTTCATATATCTGTCGAACATGTTGTACTAGTAGTTTGCGCCCAGATTTTGGGCACCCTCTCGCTATAACTAAGCTGGATGTCGTAATGAAGTTATTTTTAGAATTCTAACACGGCGATTGCAATAAGAACTAGTGTATCTATCATTTCCTATACAACATGTATTTTCTAGTAACATTTATGAATAGTTATTTGGTCAGAATAGTTGAGTGTCATAAAAATATCCGCACATTCTGGGAAAAAGCTGCTACGTTAGCACAATGTATAACCACTGATTTCAGTTCTAAATATGCACATTTTCGAACAAAACATAAGTGTATGTATAACCTGATGTTATAGGACTGTCGTCTGATGAAGGTTTATGAAGGTTAGTGAAAATTAATATATTTTGCTGGTTTATTCCCTATCGCTAATGTGCCTATTGCTATCGCTAACGTGCCTTGATGAATGAATGCGGTAGTGTGGTAGGCTATTGTAGTAAGCTAATATAATGCTATATTGTGTTTTCGCTGTAAAACACTTAAAAAAATCGGAAATATTGGCTGGATTCACAAGATGTTTGTCTTTAATTTGCTGTACACCACCGATTTTTCAGAAATGTTTTATGATGAGTATTTAGGTATTTGACGTTGGTGTCTGTAATTACTCTGGCTGCTTCAGTGCTATTTCTGACGGTAGCTGTGATGGTAGCTGCAATGTAAAACTGATTTATACCTCAAATATGCACATTTTTCGAACAAAACATAGATTTATTGTATAACATGTTATAAGACTGTCATCTGATGAAGTTGTTTCTTGGTTAGTTTGGTTGGTTCTTGGTTAGTTAGGTTGGCTTTGTGCATGCTACCTGTGCTGTGAAAAATGTCTGTCCTTTTTTGTATTTGGTGGTGAGCTAACATAAATATATGTGGTGTTTTCGCTGTAAAACATTTAAAAAATCGGACATGTTGACTGGATTTACAAGATGTGTATCTTTCATTTGCTGTATTGGACTTGTTAATGTGTGAAAGTTAAATATTTCTCAAAAATAGTTTTGGAATTTAGCGCTCTGCCTTTTCAGTGGAATGTGGGAGGAGTTCCGCTAGCGGAACCCCGGTGCCAGACAGGTTAAACGCTAGTAAAACCAAATGCATGCTTTTCAACCGTTCGCTGCCTGCACCCGCACGCCCGACTAGCATCACCACCCTGGACGGTTCCGACCTAGAATATGTGGACATCTATAAGTACCTAGGTGTCTGGCTAGACTGCAAACTCTCCTTCCAGACTCATATCAAACATCTCCAATCCAAAATCAAATCTAGAGTCGGCTTTCTATTCCGCAACAAAGCCTCCTTCACTCACGCCGCCAAACTTACCCTAGTAAAACTGACTATCCTACCGATCCTCGACTTCGGCGATGTCATCTACAAAATAGCTTCCAATACTCTACTCAGCAAACTGGATGCAGTCTATCACAGTGCCATCCGTTTTGTTACTAAAGCACCTTATACGACCCACCACTGCGACCTGTATGCCCTAGTCGGCTGGCCCTCGCTACATGTTCGTCGTCAGACCCACTGGCTCCAGGTCATCTACAAGGCTATGCTAGGTAAAGTGCCGCCTTATCTCAGTTCACTGGTCACGATGGCTACACCCACCCGTAGCACGCGCTCCAGCAGGTGTATCTCACTGATCATCCCTAAAGCCAAAACCTCATTTGGACTCCTTTCATTCCAGTTCTCTGCTGCCTGCGACTGGAACGAATTGCAAAAATCTCTGAAGTTGGAGACTTTTATCTCCCTCAACAACTTTAAAAATCTGCTATCCGAGCAGCTAACCGATCGCTGCAGCTGTACATAGTCCATCTGTAAACTACCCACCCAATTTACCTACCTCACCCCCCATACTGCTTTTATTTATTTACTTTTCTGCTCTTTTGCACACCAGTATCTCTTCTTGCACATGATCATCTGATGATTTATCACTCCAGTGTTAATCTGCTAAATTGTAATTACTCGATTTATTGCCTACCTCATGCCTTTTGCACACATTGTATATAGATTCTCTTTTTTCTACCATGTTATTGACTTGTTTATTGTTTACTCCATGTGTAAGTCTGTGTTGTTGTCTGTTCACACTGCTATGCTTTATCTTGGCCAGGTCGCAGTTGCAAATGAGAACTTGTTCTCAACTAGCCTACCTGGTTAAATAAAGGTGAAATAAAAAATAAAAATAAAAATATGAACCCCTAAATGAGCTGTCTGTCTCCAGCTCAACACTTTTCATTCCTGGGAATTAGATTCAATTACGAATCACCCCTGTCTGTTACCACAGAATGGGTCAGTTTTTCAGAGCTGTCTGTCTCATCCCCGGCTAGGTTACAAGACGCTTAGTCGCCGGTACCTATGACTGGTTAGTAGGGAAACCTCCATGATAACAGATTTTTCCCTGGGTCTATTTTTAATGCGTGTGGTCCAGCACTGGGTGCCAGCCGGTTACCGCAACACATCTTACTTCCTAAACCGAGTGAAGCTTGTTGTGACAACAGTACCCCCAAGTGACACTGCCAATTGGGGTAGGTCACTGATCGCCAGAGCCCTTGTACCCAGAGTGGGTCGTGCTTTAAGCAAACTGTGGCACAGAAAAACGCTGTTTTTCAACCCTAGGCTACACAGGGTTCATGGGTGTCGAAAGTGTTGTGTCTCCCTCATGTAAGTTCAATTGAAAGTGTCTCTTCTCCATGTTCAGACACACGGTTGTCAAGAGTGGCGGAAATGGAAAAATAACAATTGTCTCCTAGTCCACCCTTCAGATGGCACTTCACGGGAGGCTGTCTGCTCTGACAATTGGCATGTGATGTTGGGGTACGAGGTAAAATTTGTTGTGTGTGTCCTGCGCTTCTGCAGTATTATCACGTCGACTGTTCCCGAGATCTCAGTGCCCGCTTTGAGGGAGAAAATATCCTACCTTCTCCAGAAGCAAGCTTCAAAATGGTATATCGTACACTGTAGTTGGAGGAAACATGGGAAAGTTATGCTGCTTTAAAAGTTTAAAAACACGTTATCCCACTTAAAAGACAAGTAGGAGCAAATGTCCTGTGAAAGATTTTGATGAGATTTTCCACACTTAGAGAGTTCTTCCTTGTTTACCCCCATTCAGCACCATTCACAACCTCTTAAGTCTTAGCCCCACCCCACCCATGCATGTAAAAGCATGTGAGTCAGCATGGCATTGTCCTCCAGAAAGAGGTTTATCTACTTAAACCCAGCTAAATTCAGGGCAGCAATGTTTTTGAGAGCTGCAGCAACACTTTTGCAGTTGTCCATAGCTATACTGTATCTTTCAAAAAATCGGCGATAGCAGATATTAGCTATATACTGACCACGGAAGAGCCCATTCTGTTATAGACAGAAGCCTGTGACAAGACAGACCAATCAGGGCTTATCTCTCGTCATGTCCAACCACCCCAATATCTCAGCCAATCATGAATAGCCAGGAAGGATCATGTCTTTCTCCCTGTATAGCTCAGTGCTTTCTCCTTGGCTCAACTAGGCTGATCATTTAACATTTTTATTCAAATTTACAGGTCCCATACAAGTTTGTAATTAAGGCACATGAAAGTTCACATGTTCAAAAAAAAGTTTTTTTAATGGCCCTACTTTGAAGTAGGAACCAGGTTCAAACGCCTCAGATTCTGTAACGGGTCACATATAGGAAATGCTCGGCAGGGCCAACATAGATCTTTGCTCATTGCGAGAATGCTAATTGTCGTCTGTTTTTCTCGATGAGGCCTCGGACCCTCCTTTATGCATTTCCCCCCGTGGAGATGATTTGGCCCACGTTGGGGAGGGTGCTCCTGGAGGGCTTGTCATAGATTTTTGCGGCTCCCCTTTGCCCCAAGCATCCTTGGTTTTCAGAGATTGTTCGTATATTGGGCGAGGTCCCGTGGCAACTCCCGTTGCCCAGGGATCAATTATCGCAGGTGCACAGGTAGGTTTGGATTTGGAGTCTGTGGCTTGTGCCCTGGTGGTGCGGTTCCTAAAGGGTGTGCGCCGTCTCAGGAAGGTTTCTTAAGAGCAGTTGGAGGCCACGGAAGGAGTGTTGTATGGCATTGAAGCTCGTTTGGAGGTTAGATAGCACAGTGTCCAGGGAAGGGCCGGAAGTAGACAGAATGGTGTCGTCTGCGTAGAGGTGGATCAGGGAATCGCCCGCAGCAAGAGCAACATCATTGATGTATACAGAGAAAAGAGTCGGCCCGAGAATTGAACCCTGTGGTACCCCCATAGAGACTGCCAGAGGACCGGACAACATGCCCTCCGATTTGACACACTGAACTCTGTCTGCAAAGTAGTTGGTGAACCAGGCAAGGCAGTCATTAGAAAAACCGAGGCTACTGAGTCTGCCGATAAGAATATGGTGATTGACAGAGTCGAAAGCCTTGGCCAGGTCGATGAAGACGGCTGCACAGTAATGTCTTTTATCGATGGCGGTTATGACATCGTTTAGTACCTTGAGCGTGGCTGAGGTGCACCCGTGACCGGCTCGGAAACCGGATTGCACAGCGGAGAAGGTACGGTGGGATTCGAGATGGTCAGTGATCTGTTTGTTGACTTGGCTTTCGAAGACCTTAGATAGGCAGGGCAGGATGGATATAGGTCTGTAACAGTTTGGGTCCAGGGTGTCTCCCCCTTTGAAGAGGGGGATGACCGCGGCAGCTTTCCAATCCTTGGGGATCTCAGATGATACGAAGGAGAGGTTGAACAGGCTGGTGATAGGGGGTGCGACAATGGCGGCGGACAGTTTCAGAAATAGGGGGTCCAGATTGTCAAGCCCAGCTGATTTGTATGGGTCCAGGTTTTCCAGCTCTTTCAGAACATCTGCTATCTGGATATGGGTAAAGGAGAAGCTGGGGAGGCTTGGGCGAGTAGCAGCGGGGGGGGGGGGGGGGGGGCTGTTGGCCAAGGTTGGAGTCGCCAGGAGGAAGGCATGGCCAGCCATTGAGAAATGTTTGTTGAAGTTTTCGATTATCATGGACTTATCAGTGGTGACCGTGTTACCTAGCCTCAGTGAAGTGGGCAGCTGGGAGGAGGTGCTCTTGTTTTCCATGGACTTTACAGTATCCCAGAACTTTTTGGAGTTAGAGATACAGGATGCAAATTTCTGCTTGAAAAAGCTGGCCTTTGCTTTCCTGACTGACTGCGTGTATTGGTTCCTGACTTCCCTGAACAGTTGCATATTGCGGGGGCTCTTCGATGCTATTGCAGTTCGCCACAGGATGTTTTTGTGCTGGTCGAGGGCAGTCAGGTCTGGAGTGAACCAAGGGCTATATCTGTTCTTGGTTCTGCATTTTTTGAACGGAGCATGCTTGTCTAATATGGTGAGGAAGTAACTTTTAAAGAATGACCAGGCATCCTCAACTGACGGGATGAGGTCAATATCCTTCCAGGGTACCCGGGCCAGGTCGATTAGAAAGGCCTGCTCGCAGAAGTGTTTTAGGGAGCGTTTGACAGTGATGAGGGGTGGTCGTTTGGCCGCGGACCCGTGGCGGATACAGGCAATGAGGCAGTGATCGCTGAGATCTTGATTGAAGACAGCAGAGGTGTATTTGGAGGGCAAGTTGGTCAGGATAATGTCTATTAGGGTGCCCATGTTTACGGATTTAGGGTTGTACCTGGTGGGTTCCTTGATGATTTGTGTGAGATTGAGGGCATCAAGCTTAGATTGTAGGACTGCCGGGGTGTTAAGCATATCCCAGTTTAGGTCACCTAACAGAACAAACTCTGAAGCTAGATGGGGAGCGATCAATTCACAGATGGTGTCCAGGGCACAGCTGGGAGCTGAGGGGGGTCGGTAGCAGGCGGCAACAGTGAGAGACTTATTTCTGGAGAGATTAATTTTTAAAATTAGAAGTTCGAACTGTTTGGGCATAGACCTGGAAAGTATGACAGAACTTTGCAGGCTATCTCTGCAGTAGATTGCAACTCCTCCCCCTTTGGCAGTTCTATCTTGACGGAAAGTGTTATAGTTGGGTATGGAAATCTCAGAATTTTTGGTGGCCTTCCTAAGCCAGGATTCGGACACGGCGAGGACATCAGGGTTGGCAGAGTGTGCTAAAGCGGTGAGTAAGGCAAACTTAAGGAGGAGGCTTCTGATGTTGACATGCATGAGGCCAAGGCTTTTTCGATCACAGAAGTCATCAAATGAGGGTGACTGGGGACATGCAGGGCCTGGGTTTACCTCCACATCACCCGAGGAACAGAGGAGAAGTAGGATGAGGGTGCGGCTAAAGGCTATCAAAACTGGTCGCCTAGAGCGTTGGGGACAAGGAATAAAAGGGGCAGATTTATGGGCGTGGTAGAATAGATTCTGGGCATAATGTGCAGACCAGGGTATGGTGGGGCACGGGTACAGCGGAGGCAAGCCCAGGCACTGGGTGATGATAAGAGAGGTTGTATCTCTGGACATGCTGGTCTCAATGGGTGAGGTCACCGCATGTGTGGGGGGTGGGACAAAGGAGGTATCAGAGGTACGGAGAGTGGAACTACGGGGTCCATTGCAAACCAAAACAATGATAACTAGCCTGAACAACAGTATGCAAGGCATATTGATATTTGAGGGAGACATGCAATAAGGCGTAAAGTGATTGCAGGTCTTGATTGGGAGAGCTAGCTAAAACAACAGGTGATATAACAGCAGCTAGTCAGCTAACACAGCAACAGTAGGTAAAAATGGCGACGGCTAGGCAGAGAGGGTCGGATTAACTACACACAGATCCTGAGTTAAAGCACAGAGCCGACAGATAAAACACAAATAAACGGAATGGAGTACCGTGAATTAATGGACAGTCAAGCAGGCATCAGCTATGTAGCCAAGTGATCATAGTGTCCAGGGGGCAGCCGTAGATGGAGCAGTGAGGCCTCCACTAAACTAGCCCGCGGCGTTTAAAGTTAGTAGCCCGGGGGGAGGTCTGCTCAGACGGAGGGGGTCTGCTCAGACGGAGGCCGGTTGAGGGCACAGCGGATGGGCTATTCGTCTGCAGACCAGACGTGGTCGTGTCGACAGAGAATCCAAGCCGGATGGCGATGGCGAAAGAGAGGTTGTCTGTTCAGATAGCAGCCGATATGCTCAAGACAGCTAACGATTAGCGTGCCGCAGTTAGCATATGGGCGTTCAGGTTACGTCGCGATGGAGGGGCCAGTTGAATAACTCCCTCGGGCAGTTAACGTCGGTATCCCAGTCGTGAAGGCCCGGTGGGGCTCCGCATCGGCAGTAAACGGGTCCGGATAGGTGATTGTAGCCCAGGAGTGGCTGATGGAACTCTTCAGCTGGCTAGCTCCGGGATAATTGGTGTTTGCTCCGGAATTGATGTTAGCCAATAGTCACTCGGATAGCAGCTGGTTAGCTGCAAGATCCAGGTGTAAATGTCCAGAGCTTGCGGTAAAAATCCGGGGATATGGAGAGAAAAAAGGTCTGGTATGCTCTGGTCTGAGTCGCGTTGTACAAAACTGGCAATAGTTTTCCGAGCTAAAGGATAGCTGATGAGCGCTAGAGACTGTGTGTGGGATAATAGCATGGTTGTGCTCAACCCTGATCAACTCCGCTACCAACAACCAATCGCCTATAGAGCCCATAACCTGTATCACTAGATACCTCATAGGGTCTAGTGAGTTACAGGCAGGAATCAGAATTAAAGCCAAGTAATGAGACACATATGGGGGAGGGGTGCCCCCTTGTGGGCAGAGAGGGAATCGCCCAATTTATGAATATAATAATATGCCCCTTGAACACCATGGAACACGGGGTAACAGAGGGGGCATTAAACATGGACAAGCTTCCAACATATACGTTGTGCTTCTGTGAGACTGTATAGCCTGCATTAAGCCTGGCCCCCTTACGGGCACAGGGGGCTCCGGCAATGGCTGACGTATTATCCTGTTTGGCTGCAACCAAATGTGGGGGCACTGTTGTCATAGCAATGCTTTTGTGGAAGGGCACACTGGTTGCTCAGACCCTCCCTCCGGTAAGTTTACCCGAACCAAGTGCTCGGGGGCTGCTTCCTCCTCAGAGGTGCACACAAGCCCTGCTTCCTCCACTCCCTCCAACTCCAGAAATTGGAAATAGGAGCTGTCATAATGCCGGGGGAAGCTAATAAGTTTCATTAGCTGGAAGTTATGCATGCTAGCTGACGTTAGCAGGGAGGCTTTTTATTCTAAGCTAGTCAGGCTAGGCTCTTTGACCGCAGCACAGTCCATTTAGAATAGTGACTTAATGCTACGTATACTAAACAAGAGAGCTACCCAAGCAAGTGACTCTGAGGCCATGATTGTGCTTCCGTGCATGACATTGCATGATATTTCTCCTGACAGTGGAATAACTATTCTGGTGCGTTGAGTTAAACAGAGGCATGCTTTACCCACTCCGTGCCGAAAGAGCGGCAGAGGCTGCTAAAAGTCAGATGAGGCGCACTTTATTGTTTCTGACGGCACTTCATCCCCACTCTTCCAAAGAGAAAGTTACTTATTTTTTCAAACTTGGTGCAGCTTGGTGCAACGATAGAGCGCTGTTCGAACTAGGGTTTATCTAACATGGCTAGCACACTATGCAGCGCTTGTTTTCAGTTTAGCTAGCCTGGTCTTGAAAGTCTACATAGGACCTGATCATCAAGGTAGGACCAGACCCTTCATCGACAAGTCTGGGAAGAGAGTCAAGCGGTGCTCGACCAAGTCAGACACAGGCGGTGGGGGTAGCCTCCCGTCTTCGAGTAGCCTCCCGTCTTTGAGTAGCCTCCCGTCTTCGAGTAGCCTCCCGTCTTCGAGTAGCCTCCCGTCTTCGAGTAGCCTCCCGTCTTCGAGTAGCTTCACGTCTTCGAGTAGCCTCCCGTCTTCGAGTAGCCTCTCGTAACCCATGACAGTGTGCACAGGATCCTGGTTGAGCGCAGGAAAGTACAGCATACACCACGCCCAGGCAGACAAGACATTTGACAAAAAAATACCCCCCCAAAAATTACTTGTTAAAGAAAATGTCTTTCTCTGAGCAATTGTATTAATATATAAATATTACATAAATTAAAAATGTGGAGCATACAATATAGCTCAGTATTTTGAGGCCTAAGGTTCTATCTGACATTTTTGTCGCATATAATTGATCTTTAGATGGTTCTTCATAAATTTGATTTTTTAAAGCACATTTTAAATAAAATAATACTTTATTTCATTTATCGATATCCCCAGAGTCAGATGAACTCGTGGAGACCATTTTTATACCTCTGTGTCCAGTATGAAGGAAGTTAGAGCTAGTTTTGCGAGCCAATGCTGAATAGCATTAGCCCAATGACTGGACTTCTAGCGCTAGTTAGCAACTTCCTTCAAACTGGACATAGAGACATACAAATGGTATCCACGAGTTCATCTGACTCTGCGGAAGTAGATAAAAGGCCTCATTGCCAAAATACCGAAGAATCCCTTTAAGTGAAAACATTTTAAAACTAGAAAGTTCTATATGCATAAACCCATTTGAACTTGGTGCTATAAAGCTCTATCTTACATCCAATCACAAGCCAGTTGATCATAATACATTTATGTATTTGGTTATGTGTTCAATCTTGTCACGACTTCCGCCGAAGTCGGCTCCTCTCCTTGTTCGGGAGGCGTTCGCGACCGACGTCACAGGCTTTCTAGCCATCGCCACTCCATTTTTCATATATCCATTTGTCTTGTCTTGTTTTCATACACACCTGGTTTTCATTTCCCCAATCAATCTACTTGTATTTAACCCTCTGTTTCCCATCATGTTTTGTGTGTAATTGTCTTTATGTCAAGTGATGTTTGTTAAGCGCTTTACTTTATTGTTCCGTTTTTTGAGCATGTTTGTTTTGTTGTGCTCCGGGTTTGGAACTATAATAAAGTCTGCTTTCTTTAGTCATACTCTGCTCTCCATACACATCATGACAGAATTACACACCAAATGAATGGAGTCAGCAGGATCAGGTTCCCCGGTTAGAGGAGTCGAGGAGCGCGTCCAGGAACACTCGGCCATGCTACATCATCTTGGTGCCATGATGGATCGCGTTGTCCAGACCATGGACCGCTGGGAGAGACAAGAGGTCTCTCCAGTGCCTCGACCAACACAACCGGGATTGTCTCCACCCGTTCCATCCGGAGGGGATTCCGGGGGGATGCGTCTCTCCCTTCCCAGGGAGGATGATGGAACCGCAGCACAGTGCCAGGGATTCTTGCTACAACTGGACCTCTACCTGGCCACTGTGCACCCAGCACCCAGCTCCCTCGGGAGGGGAGAGAGTGGCCGCTCTCGTCTCCTGCCTCACAGGAGGAGAGCTGGAGTGGGCAAACGCCGTTTGGAGAGAAGGAGACATGGCTCCAGACCACTTCGAGGATTTCACCCGTTGCTTCAGGGCCGTCTTCAACCATCCACCTGAGGGCAGAGCGGCGGGGGAGAGGCTCTTCCATTTGAGGCTGGGGACGAGGAGCGCCCAGGACTTCGCCCTTGAATTCCGAACATTGGCCGCAGGAGCAGTCTGGAACGACAGAGCCCTCATCGAACACTATAGATGCAGCCTACGAAAGGATGTCCGACGTGAGCTGGCCTGCAGGGATGCCACCATTACCTTTAACCAACTGGTGGATTTGTCCATCCGGTTGGATAACCTGCTGGTCACCCGCGTACGTCCAGAGGGGGCTCTGTTGGTTCCATCACCCAGCAACCCCGCTACGGTGCCCATGGAGTTAGGAGGTGCAGCGCATAGGGAGACGGGAGGAGGAGCCATCACGTGCGTCATCTGTGGCCACAGAGGACACACTGCCGGTCGGTGCCGTGTTGGTTCCTCTGGGAGTCGAGGCAACAGGCAGGGCACTCTGGCATCACCCCAGGTGAGTTTGCACCACACTCATCCAGAGTCCTCTGTTGATCAACTGTTTGTGCCTGTTTGTTTCCCTGAGTTTTCCCCACATTCCCAGCAGAAGGCGCTCGTCGATTCAGGCGCAGCTGAGAATTTTATCGACAGAGCATTAGCCATTAGGTAAGGGATCCCCATTTTTCCTATAGTTAGACCCTTCCGGGTACATGCTCTAGAAAGTCGACCATTAGGGTCCAGGCTAATCAGTGAGGCCACCATCTCCTTGGCCATGGTTATGCAGGGGAATCATGAGGAGAGAATCAGTCTCTTTCTCATTGACTCACCTGCATTTCCTGTGGAACTAGGTTGGCTCTGCATAACCCCACTATTTCCTGGCAACAGAGGGCTCTCAGGGGGTGGTTGCGAGAGTACTCAGGGAGGTGTGTAGGGGTTTCCGTTGGTGCTACTACGGTGTAAAGTCCAGATCAGGTCTCCACCATGCGCATCCCCCCCAGAATATACCGATTTGGCTCTCGCCTTCTGAAAAAGAAGACTCAATTACCACCTCATTGACGGGGGGATTGTGCGATAAATCTCCTGGCAGATGCTGCGCTTCCCAGGAGTCACGTGTATCCCCTGTCGCAAACAGAGACGGTGGCTATGGATACATATGTCTCTGAATCCCTGCGTCAGGGGTACATTCGGCCCTCTACTTCACCTACCTCCTCGAGTTTATTTTTTGTGAAGAAGAAGGATGGAGGTTTACGCCCGTGCATTGACTATCGAAGTCTCAATCAAATCACGGTGGGGTACAGTTACCCGCTACCTCTTATCGCTACGGCGATTCAGTCAATGCATGGGGCGCGCTTCTTCACGAAACTGGATCTCAGGAGTGCGTATAACCTGGTGCGTATCTGGGAGGGAGACGAGTGGAAGACAGCGTTCAGTACCACCACAGGGCATTATGAGTACCTTGTCATGCCGTACGGGTTGAAGAATGCTCCATCAGTTTTCCATCCAATCCTTTGTAGACAATATTTTCTGGGACCTGCACGGGCAGGGTGTAGTGGTGTATATTGATTACATTCTGATTTACTCCGCTACACGCGCCGAGCATGTGTCCGTGGTGCGCAAGGTACTTGGACAACTGTTGGAGCATGACCTGTATGTCAAGGCTGAGAAATGCCTGTTCTTTCAGCAGGCCGTCTCCTTCCTAGGGTATCGCATTTCCACGTCAGGGGTGGAGATGGAGAGTGACCGCATTTCAGCCGTGCGTAATTGGCCAAGTCCCACCACGGTAAACGAGGTGCAGCGATTTTTAGGGTTTGCCAAATACTACCGGAGATTTATCTGGGGTTTTGGCCAGATTGCTGCGCCCATTACCTCATTGCTGTAGGGGGGTCCTGTAAGGTTGCAGTGGTCAGCTGAGGCGGACAGGGCCTTTGGGCAGCTAAGAGCTCTGTTTACTTCGGCTCCAGTGCTGGCCCATCTGGATCCTTCTTTGGCGTTCATAGTGGAGGTGGATGCGTCCGAGGCTGGGATAGGAGCTATGCTCTCACAGAGCTCGGGCATGCCACCGAAACTCCGCCCCTGTGCTTTCTTCTCGAAGAATCTCAGTCCAGCGGAGCGTAACTATGATGTGAGGGACCAGGAGTTGTTGGCTGTGGTTAAAGCGTTGAAAGCGTGGAGACATTGGCTTGAGGGGGCTAAACACCTTTTCCTCATCTGGACTGACCACCGCAACCTGGAGTACATCCGGGCAGCGAGGAGACTGAGTCCTCGTCAGGCAAGGTGGGCCATGTTTTTTACTCGTTTTGTGTTTTCCTTATCCTACAGACCAGGTTCCCAGAATAAGAAGGCAGATGCACTGTCCAGACTGTATGACACAGAGGAGCGGCCCATGGATCAGACTCCCATACTCCCGGCCTCCTGCCTGGTAGTGCCGGTCGTGTGGGATCTGCGGACATTGAGCAGGCACTGCGTACGGAGCCCCCTCCCCTCCAGTATCCCGTTGTGCGTAAGTACGTTCCGTCTGCTGTCCATGACCAGTTGATCTCTTGGGCCCACATGTCTCTCTCCTCTGGTCATCCGGGGATTGGTCGGACGGTGCGCTGTCTGACTGGGAAGTACTGGTGGCCCACTTTGGCAAAGGACGTGAGGGTTTATGTTTCCTCCTGCTCGGTGTGTGCCCAGTGTAGGGCTCCGAGACACCTGCCCAGAGGTAAGTTACATCCCTTACCCGTTCCACAACGACCTTGGTCACATCTGTCAGTGGATTTCTTAACAGATCTTCCTCTCTCACAGGGAAATACCACGATCCTGGTTGTTGTGGATCGTTTTTCTAAGTCCTGTCGGCTCCTCCCTCTGCCTGGTCTCCCTACGGCCCTACAGACTGCGGAGGCCCTGTTTACACATGTCTTCTGGAACTATGGGGTGCCTGAGGATATAGTGTCGGATCGGGGTCCCCAGTTCATGTCGAGAGTTTGGAGGGCGTTCATGGAACGTCTGGGGGTCTCGATCAGCCTTACCTCAGGTTTTCACCCCGAGAGTAACGGGCAGGTAGAGAGAGTCAACCAGGATGTAGGCAGGTTTCTGCAGTCCTATTGCCAGGACTGGCCAGGGGAGTGGGCAGCGTTCGTGCCCTGGGCCGAGATGGCACAGAACTCGCTTCGCCACTCCTCCACTAACCTCTCCCCCTTTCAGTGTGTATTGGGGTACCAGCCGGTTCTGGCACCATGGCATCAGGGTCAGACCGATACTCCTGCGGTGGACGACTGGTTTAGGCGCGCGGAGGAGACATTGGAGGCCGCTCGTGTCCATCTCCAGCGAGTCGCGCGTCGTCAGAAAACCAGCACGGACCGTCACCGCAGTGAGACCCCTGTGTTCGCACTGGGGGACCGGATCCCGCTCTAGACCCGTAACCTGCCCTGCCGGAAGCTGGGTCCGCGGTTTGTGGGGCCATTTCAAGTCCTGAGGAGGGTGAACGAGGTATGTTACAGATTACAACTTCCTTCTTATTATCGTATTAACCCCTCGTTCCATGTGTCTCTCCTCAGGCCGGTGGTGGCTAGTCCGCTCCAGGAATCTGAGGTGCGGGAGGTCCCTCCGCCACCTTTGGACATCGAGGGGGCCCCGGCGTACATCGTTCATTCCATCCTGGATTCAAGGCGTCGGGTGGGGGGCCTTCAGTACCTCGTGTAGTGGGACGGGTACGGACCAGAGGAGAGGTGCTGGGTTCCGGTTGCAGATATTTTGGATCCTGAACTACTGCGGGAGTTTCACCGTCGCTGGCCGTATCGCCCTGCGCCTCGTCCTCCGGGTCGTCTTCGAGGCCGGTGTTGGCACGCCGCTGGAGCCGCGCGTCAAGGGAGGGGTACTGTCACGACTTCCGCCGAAGTCGACTCCTCTCCTTGTTCGGGCGGCGATCGACGTCACTGGCTTTCTAGCCATCGCCGCTCCATTTTTCATATATCCATTTGTCTTGTCTTGTTTTCATACACACCTGGTTTTCATTTCCCCAATCAATCTACTTGTATTTAACCCTCTGTTTCCCATCATGTTTTGTGTGTAATTGTCTTCATGTCAAGTGATGTTCGTTAAGCGCTTTACTTTGTTCCGTTTTTGAGCGTGTTTGTTTTGTTGTGCTCCCAATTTGGAACTATAATAAAGTCTGCTTTATTTAATCATACTCTGCTCTCCTGCACGTGACTTTGCCTTCATACACATCATGACAATCTTGGTAAAATAGTGTTATTCTATCATTTATATATTCAAATAGCTACAGTTTTCTTAAAAACTGAACATGTCTAAGTGTCAGAACATTATAGTTTCCTGCTCCTCATCGACTTATCCAGACTAAGGAACTAGCTAGATGACTCAGTATTGGACTCGCAATAGCTCCGTAACGCTAGCTAGCATATTAGCTCGATTTGGGCCTATCCCCACACCAAAGCTAGTTAGCGTTGCTATCTAACAACTCGGAATAATGACCATACTCACCCCTCGGCAGGTGCCAATTGCCAGCAACTGACCCAGAAAATTGCAGAATTGGAAGGTAGAGTGTATATTCTTCATCAGATTAAAGAAGATGAACAGCTGATTGACTCTTTGCTTGAGAATGCCAAAATCCCTCCCTCTAAATTCTGGAAAACCGTTAACTCACTTAAACGAGAAAACTCCTCGACGTCCCTGTCACAGCAAATTACATCGGAATTTGGGATCGTCAGTGACCAAACAAAAATTTGTGATGTTTTTAATAAGCACTTTATTTCTGCTGGTTTTCTTTTTGAAAGAAAAACTTGCCAATATGATCCTGACCAGTCTATTGTTTCAGCCCCCCAGCCCCCACCTGATGTGGAAAACAGTAAGCCGGTTTTTAATTTTCAAAAAGTCACAGAAGATGAGGTCTTATCTGCTATAGATTCAAAGAAATCGTTAGGTGCTGACAATCTGGATCGATATTTACTCACGTGTGTGGCACCTATCATTGCTAGTGCAGTGACGCACATCTTCAATCAAACATTAGTCGTAGGAAAACAGCTTTTGTTTTACCGCTCCTCAAGGGGGGTTGATGGTAGTGAATTGGTTAATTATCGGCCCATCTCTAAGCTCTCCTGTTTGGCTAAAATTCTAGAGTCATTGGTGAATAGGCAACTACAATCATTTGAACTGTTAACAATACTCTTTCTAGCAATCATCTGGCTTCAGACCTAAACACAGTACCACTACGGCCACTGTACATGTTGTAAATTATATTGCTAATGTCCTAGATAATAGAAAGTACTGTGCCGCCTTGTTCATAGATTTGTCTAAAGCTTTTGACACTGTAGACCATCTGATAATTTTGGGTAAGCTGTCGTCAATAGGACTGGGATCGGATGCCTGTCGTTGGTTTCATGACTATCTAAAGGATAGAAGTCAGGCTGTTAGAGTCGACGGCATCCAGTCGGAGCCATTGGAGTTGGTTAAAGGGGTCCCACAAGGTTCTATATTTGGTCCATTATTGTTCACTCTCTACATAAACAATATCGGTGATGAGGTAAGAAAGTGTGATGACACTGTTATGTACTCTATTGCTTCAACGGCTGACCAAGCATTATCGCAGCTGGAGACAGATTTTAAGATATTAGAAGGGTTGTTTTTACAGTTGAAACTTGTTTTAAATGCTAAGAAAACACATTTTATGATTTTGAATAGGTCCAAAATGTTGGATGAAAATACACTTGCACTTAGATGGCTCTCAAATGAATCAGGTCTCTGCATATAAAAACTTAGGGATATGGCTGGATGATAAACTGTCTTTTAAAATGCATGTTGACGAACTTTGTAAACGGCAAAAAATCAAGCTAGGCTTCCTCTATAGAAACAGGACATGTTTGTCCTCCACAAATAGAAGACAAATTGTGCAAGCTACTTTTATGTCTGTTATAGATTATGGGGATATTATTTACATGCATGCTATGGCATCCACACTTAAACCGCTGGATGCTACTTATCATTGCGGGTGCTAGCTACAGAACTCACCGCTGTGTTTTATATCAAAATGTGGGTTGGACTTCGCTGTCCATGAGACGAGAACAACATGCTCTCGTGTTTGTCTATAAACCACTTCTGAATAAACTACCTTCTTATTTATAATCACTTATCAACATTATAATTATAATTCATAAAACCAGGTCTCAAGCATGGATTGCACAGAGTTGGGTTTGGCTGCCTTTTTGTGTTACGCTCTTGCATATGGAATCGCCTGCAAACCAAACTTAAACTTGAGACTCTTGTCCCTCTTGCCAATTTTAAACATTTATTGGAGGATTTTTATTTTTGTATTGCTTGTAACTGCTTTGGGTAATACAAGTAAGTTATTGGGCTATTAGGGGAATAACCTACAGTATGTGTAAATGTAACAATCTGCTGTAGTATTTGTTTGTGTTATCTGTGATTGTTTTGATTGTCTTGTGTAGTTTCTTAATCATTGTACCTAAACTGTATGTGTAAACATGTATACGCAGGGCCCAGCTGTAAAAGAGACCTTGGTCTCAGACTATGTTCCTTGTTGAAATAACGGTATAATGGCTGAATCCAGATTGACATTTCAGAGCCATAAGGTTCTATCTGCGATTGCACCCACCTAAAAAACAAAGGATTTTGATACTCTGCACTTTAGGTACCTTTAAGGTGTGGATATGGGTTATGAAAGAAGAATTCACTACAAACAGTTCTGAGATGTGAAAACGTTGATGCCTAATATATCTGAACTATGTACTTTGTACAGATAGAAACTTATAGTCCCAAGGTTACGATCTGTATTATCTATTTTGTACAGTCTTTTTTCCTCATCTTTGTCAACGATGCCAATAATTATGGTCACAAAAACGTAATCAGCAAGCTAGCAAAAGGACTTACCTTCTTTGAAATTGTCCTTTGCTTCCTATAAGATAACATAAAACAAGAGACTAAAAGTCACCAACCTCAAATAAAACTTTCAGATACAAAAGTGTTAGATATACATCTACAGTACTCTCATTGTGGCCAAAGCAAAAAATCTAAGACAGAAATAGCTCAATGTCAATTTGTACCATACTGTCCAAGTACCTTTATTATCTCCTCAGGTGTTTTCTCGATAGCTTTCAGCCTCTTCAGTATGAAGCCCTCATTTTTCGAAATCATTGTCTCTTCCCTCTCCAGAGCCTCAATCTCTTTCTCAATCCTGCAAGCCCAGACGAAAAGGGTCAAAGGTCATATCACCTCATAGACAAGCGGAGTAGGGGTGAGGAACGAATCAGTGAGCTGACTGTTTTCTCATCTTCTGAAGACTTTCTGTTCTGACTGGAATCTCATCAAAGGTGTAACTTAGCAAACTGATCATGGCTGGCATCAGACAGACTTGGGGTCAACGGCCCCGGCATCCCTCTGCCAACCCCATCAAAGCTGTGCCATCCCAGCCAACTGGCACAACCTTGACATTTTGACACCTACAGTCCAAATGACACTACCCCAAAGTGGTACCACCCTAACAGAATGGCACCTACTCTGTGAAATATTAACAAGTGTCCATTGAGTGGAGGGGGGAGTGCAGAATGAGGCTATTTGTAGATGTCCTTCTCTCTTACTAAAGAAACAAAAAAGGCCAGAACACTATATCTCTCCTCATGCCACCTTTTAAAAATGACAAATGTTTCAATCCTAGGTGGTCTTCATTAGGTAAAAAGAAAGTCTCAGTTACAGGAGTTGGTGGACCTAAAGATCACTCTGCTGCTGTCTTACTACCAGCACCTTAGGGTTTTCAGGGAATGCACTGACTGCCACTTGGTCAAATTGGTGCACATCTAAGGGATTTAGGTCTAACTGAACAGTGCATGGACTGCCCTTCACCACAGACAGTCTTATACATGTTGTCTTCAGTGTGTTGATGCAGTGACCATCCCGTGAGCATAGAAATCAAATAAATAGAACAGGCATCCCCGTTTAAAAGCAACACTTGACTGTAAGTGGAACAGATGTTTTAAATGAGTAAGATTTATAACACTAACCAGCACTTTCACATAACACTTAACCAACTGTTGCTAAAAACATTTCTCAACATATTAAGGCCTATATTCGATCAGGCAGCCCTGTTAAACCAGCAATGTAAACATAGATCAGTTTATACATGCACAAATGGAGTATGATTTGTTTCGGCTTACTGTACCTGTGGATGCTGGTCTGAAGGAGTTTAGTTTGTTGTCGATCTCCCCTCAAAGTCTCTCTCTGCTGGGAGCTTTGGTTGCTCGTTCCATCCATGAGCCACTGCTCCCTCAGAGACTTTTTCTGTTCAAAGCAGAAGAGGAAACATTATGGCTTACGTGTCATGACACAAAGTTTTTTACACGCTGATATGTATTTTAATGGACTGCTCAACTGCAGTGACTATAACATATCAAACTGTCAGAAAGCTCTGATGCTTGGAATTCTCACTGTCGTTAGATATTGACTTACGAATTCATCCAATGTTGTTGAAATGATGTGGTCTGACTATATGACAGTAAGATAAACTATAATTTGATCACGTCATCACATTATCTTACTGTACCTTTAAGTGCTGAAGCTTTAACTTCTCCTTGTCTATTTCCAGCTTTTTATGAACAATGTCTTCTTGGACTTTTCTCTTATCCTGCAGATACAATATAGTTATGAGTCTTACTACAGTACTTGAAACAGGTATTGTTCAGAAGTTGATTTGCTGTAAGAGGACCAGACTGATTCCAGGTCAGTTTACCGTTATTGCTTGGAGTCGGTCCTTTACCAGTTCTGCCTCTTCCATACTGACCCTGCACCAAAGAAATTGAAAAGTGAGGGGAGGAAAGGTAATAGAGAAACTAGATTAAAGACAGTATCTAAAAAGTGATGATTTGGCACGTACAATCCTATATACACTGTATAGAGCTTCACTATGGATTGAGAGGGAAAGTTAAAGGGATTCAGGACAAGCGCCAGTGGTGATTGAAAGAGTGACTTGACAAATTTGACCAGGAACAAAAGGGTTTGAGTTCCACAATGTCACAGACACAGGAGGTTGTATATAAATATAAAATATATAAATACTTCCAAAGTTATTTAAATACCCTAAATAGTATTTGAACCAAGGTCTGGTAGCCTACCTGACCAGACCTGAAACAAGAGTCTGGTCTAGCCACTAACACACTCAACCGTATTTCTGGTCTGAAAGAACACGGCATTCAAATCCCTCAGATCTTACTCCAGAAATGTTCTGGTCTCCAAACTCGCCATATCAATTGGGAGTGGTATAGATATCAATGTAAGCCGAGTCAACTGGTATGATGATACGCACACTTACAAACATTATAAGGTGCAAAAACGCATGGACTTTATGGACTCACATTCTGTCAGGAGTGCTTCTGTGGTGCTTATGTGTGGTGATAGTGACAGGGATGACCTATGGGCCTGAAAAGGCATGCCAGCACCTCCCTGATCTCCTGACACTTTTTTCCCCTGTCTCTCACCATGCCCCACAGTTATTCCAGCCAGGCTATATCCTCAGACAGATAGCCCCCTTAATGGGATGACACAGCAGCAGCCTCTACATCTGCTCTTCACATAGAGGTACGAACATAAAACAGATGTCTTCTAGATACTGTCAAAAAATGTCTGTACATAACTGCTTATTCCTTTCTGATTCTGCTAGTCCTCTAACCGGGAATTCTGAAAAAACTGGGAATTTGCAAACCTAACTACAATATACACTGAGTGTACACAACATATGAACACCTGCTCTTTCCATGACATAGACTGACCAGGTGAATCCAGGTGAAAGCTATGATCCCTTTTTGATGTCACTTGTTAAATCCACTTCAATCAGTGTAGATAAAGGGGAGGAAACAGATTACAGAAGGATTTTGAAGCCTTGAGACAATTGAGAAATAGAGGGTGAATGGGCAAGACAAAAGATTGAAGTGCCTTTGAACCCCTGTAGTAGGTGTGTCCAGGCATTGTCAATATGTTTTAATCTGTGCAGACCCAGATGCACCACATCATACTTCTCAGTCTAGGGCCAGATGAGGATAGAACAGTATTTGGTAAACCCGTTACAATCTTATTATAGTAAACTAGCATTAGAGAGTCAGACCAAAGTCTTGCAGTTACTAGAATCTAAAACAGCATGAAGTCAGTGGCGGTCGGTGCCATTTAAGATGAGGGTAGAATTATATTTTTAATGAGCATGGCCTTATTTCTATTACAGCATATTGGATGACTGTCATTCGTATTCCATTCACCCTGGTCAATGTAGCATCGATAGGTTTAGGCTACTAAATGATACTTGAATTTTCCCTGTAGCCATTATGAGGTTTTACAACCTAGCCTATGAATGAAAGTTTGCAACGTAGCTGCACAGGTTGAGAGATTATTTTGTAATTGAGGTGAATGACATCGACACATTCAATTCCGCCTTGCACACACTTGCCTGCATCTAGCTGATCTAGGGTGTAATCATTAGTCCAACAGTTGCAGATGTGAGTTTCTATCGGACAAACTTATCCTCGTTTCATTCCGTTTCCTTCCATTTAAGAAACGTTTCTCAACACAATCGGCAGAATGAATACACCCCTGATCACATGCAAACACAGTTCACTTTCATAGTGGCCATATAAAAACACCATGATCACGTTGCTTATTGCATATATAATTCCTTCTAGCTACTACGTGCTCTCCCCCTCTCACCTTTTCCCTTCGTCCCTGTCACCGTTTCCCTTCGCTCGTGGACTTCAGCACACAACTCATCAGCTGTCTGTGACCAGGCAAAAAAACCTTTCCAAGCCAAACCTTCATATCATGATCGCTAACTGCTACACACAGCCTACATCCTTGTCACGTCATAGTCAACATAGCTGCTAGAACTAACGCATTAGTAAACCCACTACAATCATACAGTACAGTGCACAGTCAGAAAGCAGTTTAGCAGTTACACCGGTGGGCCCCAGTGGCAATAATTTCATAAAACCAAACGCTTACCTTGACTTGGAAGATTTCCAGTGTTGGATAGCCATAGCCAGCTAGCTAACATAGCATCCCTCTCTGTTTGAGCCGTGTGTTTGTGTAGGCTAAACAAGCTAGCTGCATTCGCTAGCTAAGTGAAAGTTAAAAATTACAACCAAATATAGCTATCTCTCTCACTCTCTTTCTCTTGCTTCTCCTTAATTTTGAAGAAATTAATTTGTTAAAAACTCATCAACTATTGTCTTTCTCTTTGAGTCAACTACTCACCACATTTTATACACTGCAGTGCTAGCTAGCTGTAGTTTATGCTTTTAGTACTAGATTCCTTCTCTGATCCTTTGATTGGGTGAACAACATTTCAGTTCATGCTGCAAGAGCTCTGATAGGTTGGAGGACGTCCTCCGGAGGGTGTCATAATTACAGTGAAAGTCTACGGAAAGGGTTGAGAACCATGAGCCTCCTAGGTTTTGTAAGTCAATGTACCCAGTGGAGGACGGAAGCTAGCTGTCCTCCGACTACACCATGGTGCTATCATACAAAGTGCTGCTGAGGCCACCGTAAACCTTCATTGCAAAACAGTGTGTTTTAATAAATTATTTGGTGACGTGAATATTTTTTTATTTAACAAGGCAAGTCAGTTAAGAACAAATTCTTATTTTCAATGACAGTCTAGGAACAGTGGGTTAACTGCCTTGTTCAGGGAAAGAACAACATATTTTTACTTTGTCAGCTCAAAGATTCAATCTTACAACCTTTCGCTTATAAGTACAACACTCTAACCACTAGGCTACCTGCTGCCCCAATATATTTAGTATAGTTTTATCTAAAAAGGATAACGTTTTTAATACTTCACTATTTTTATTTTTATGAAATTCACATGGTTCTACCCTCCTCCGAGGAGCCTCAACTGTATAAAGTCCATATGGAATGGCATTCTGTCAGATCAGAGAATGATTGCAATGAGGAGCTATATCTGTATGTATATTACATCCAATGTCTCCGGTCTCCACCCAACATTACTGAGGCTGGGTGAGGTACGGTGCTACTCAGAAAATACCTTGACAACAAGCCAAGGGGTGGGAAGCACTGTGGTAGAACATGATAAAGATCTTCCCATCATTATGTCCTCACCAACACAATATGCCAGAGGAGCACCAATTGCCATCTTTCACCACACAACACTCAATGCTTCCCATGAGGGAAAAATGGGGTGAGGCATCTACATACTGTACATAGAGGAATGAGCTGGCTAAACCACGCCTCTTGCATTGCATGCTTGTATACTGAAGCGCTGTCTAAAAATAGCAGGTCAAAATAGCGAGTGCTGCATTCTGCTGCAAATAATGTGTCTGTCTGTCTCTTCGAAAACAGAGCTAAGCAAACAGGTGATATTTAGAACTGAAGTAGTTGTTGTTCTTCATTTACAAATGTAGAAACATTTGGGCTGCTGTTATGGTTGTAGTGGCTACAGTACTACAGGTTATTGACATAAAGCCTTTGTGATTCAATGTTGTCATGTGGCAGAGGGCCAGTTATGCCAATCCTGATTACAACACGTGTCATCATCACACAACTCTGTGCATCAGCTTTCAGCATAAACAATTACATTCAAGAGTTGGAAAATCCTTCCCTGGTGAAAACTAAAAGTCTAAATGAAATTTCGAACAAGAAAAAAAGCACAAAATCCTGATTAAAAATGAATGGCGCTTATCAATTCTTGAAGTGGAATTTCAATGAATCTCCTGATTAGACTAAATTGAAATGGTACTCACTGACCCCAACCCTGGTCAGCATTGTGAAGTGTGCGATATACGTGTGACCAATTAGGCTGGACACCCTTTTGACCCTTAAGTCATCACTTCTGAAAGACCTAAGCAACAATTCATTTTTTTACCTGGCCTGATACATCACACTCAGGGCTGACTCCAGGCATAAACATCATAAGCGGTCACTTAGGGCCCCAGGGCGATAGGGGCCCCCAAACCAATTTTTCTCTTGTTGTCAGTCACTGACAGTTACTCAATTAGCCATGTCAGCACCCCAACCAAATCTCGTTTAAGGCCCCCAGAAGGCTAGAGTCGCCCCGATCACACTTGGTAGCTAAGTACACTATACAGCAATATGCAGACTCTTAATTGCTTTTCTTTCATTTTCTTTATACTTGGATCCCCAGCACCTGCGCAGAACAATCGGATGTGTTTCAATCTCTCCACATAGTGAAGAGTGGAAGCTCTAAACTGTGATGGTCAGTTCCTTCTAAGCCGCCTGCCCTAAGCTGATCATTGGTGACTTATCCAGGCAGCAAATCTGCTGGGGCATCTGCTTCCACAACAATAACTGCATGGACACATGGCTTTCAAAATGGCACATGGATGATAGTCAAGCAGTATTCAAAATGTAGCAAACAATTAAGTGTGCACTCTTCCTTCATTTTCTTTATGCTATTATTTTATGGGTGGATATTTCTTTCCAGTAGCAAGGAGGACTGATAAGGGCTCAAGTAAAGCATGTCAATAATATAGCCTGAATGCACAAATCATGCACAAACAATGAAACAGAAGTACTGTATATTCTAGGCCTAAAATGGTATTTTTTCCACTGTCCTCAATTAGAATAGCTTGTGAGTGTGCAGTTGTCGCATGCATGAAAAAAGTGTCCTATAAAATGGCATTGAATCCCAATGCCTTCGCATGCTATGACAGGTTCTGAATGCACCCAACAGATGGTGAAAACTGAAACGGTTTAAGCGACGCTTTAAGAGATTAATGGAGACCCCGCAGTGCCCTGTCCAATTGTTTTATTTCGTCACGCATAAAAAAAAGAGCAATTGAACATAACAGTGAAATTATGTTGAAACCATTCAAAAGTATACCGTACATAGGTTAAAACCTATACAAAGCTATACCTTATTGCATAGTTAATATAACGTATAATATAACGTATAAGTTAAACTATTCTTCATGTCAGGTATCAGTGCGCGCTGTGCGCTCATGGCCAAATTCCACAACATTGCCAAACAAAAAGTAAAGGTTTGAGAAAATAGCAATAATACTCACCAGTTATATAAGTGAACAAAGGCAGGATATGGATTATAAATGCCTTTTTGGCTCAAATTCTCAAATTCACTGTACTTCTCAAGAGGACAGCGCTCTGTTCCGCAACACGCGACAGTCAGGTACAGTGTGTGGGGATTTACCAGATCCAGGGTTACGTATGATTGGCAGTTTGCCTTTACACCAATAGCAACAGTGCAAGTGTCATAAGTAACACTTCTCAATGACTGGTGGGCTTAATTTAAACGTCGAGAAAGCCATATGCTCTCTCTCTTCATCTCACGGTGAAACAAAGCTTCACTTTGTTTTGTTTGTCAAGTTTTTTTTTTAAATCAAACTTTGCGCAGCTGTCTTTGCTTTGCTCCTCCTTGACCTTGACAGAAGTGAACAGACACCTAGCAAATTAATTATGCGAGAAATGGTGTGGTAATGCCATTATGCGCAAATATTTATATAATATTAATATAATAACCATCATATGGAAGTAAACTTGGGAGTCACGCGATGATATTAAATGAATTCCTCCCACTAAGACTCAGGAAACGATGCAGTTTATTAGGTTACAGATTAAATCAATAATGATGCTCTTCACAGCGTGGTGAAAGTGCACGGTGATCTTGACGCTTCTTTCCAATAAATATCGGGGCTCTTATTCTGGTGACATGATGATCAATGCTTGACTATCATTTGATAAATACAAATATCCTCACTCTTATCCATAATAATCTAGTGATGTAGACTAGCCTACCCGCACAGCCTACTCACAGTGTACTAGCACTGGCAAGAGAGTAGGCACGTTTGCTATTTAATGCAACAGTTTACTGTGACAAAACTATGGTGGACTTGAAAATGCGATGGAAACACATAACATTTTAGATTTTTATTCGGTACATGAAAAGTTAAGCGAAAAAGTACGTTATTGTGTGCACTATTGTTTGTTCCAACTATGTCACCACACACCGATTTTTATCAGCAACGAGTCATTTTGGTGTATTTCGTTTTAGTGTGGGCAGCGCCATTGAGGGCTTCCACCATGCTTCTGACATTTGAAAGTAGTCAAAGTAGTAAACTGGGTCGGGATTCCTATGGGTTGTAGCCTCAATGGCGCTGCCACAGGCGCTATAATGGCACAGATATAAAGATGAGTCCTCTATCTATCTCTGTGGTTTGGTTGAAACACCACTGCTAGTGTGAAAATGCACATGTTTTCTTAATGCGGATTCTAGAATATTGGCATGAAAATCTGTTTCCAATTGAATGGAAACCAAGACATAACATGACAGACAGTCATGATATTTCTATCGTACGCACATCCATTCTGATGTGTAAATGTCATTCTGCTGTTTTATTTCAGAATTGTTCAGTTTCTGAATCAATTTAATATGTCATTCAAGGGGATGTTTTGGAGTTTTAAATTATTAACCCCTTCCACCCTGGGACAGACATTGTCCAACATAGCACATGCATGTTAACTGCCAAGTCATTAAAGAGGCCATACATATCTGACACTTGCTCCAAGCAGAGCCATTATGCATGCATGAGGGGACAGGTGTAGGAGTGTAACTATGGCAACAACACACAACTCTGCAAATAAAGAAAATAAAGTAAAATCACATTTTATTGGTCACATACAGTACAGGTGTTTAGCAGATGTTATTGCGAGTGTAGCTAAATGCTTGTGCTTCTAGTTCTGACAGTGCAGCAATATCTAACGCGTGTCTTTTCTGTGTGTGATGTTATAACATTTTTCGATTGTGGTTTCTCTCTCTGCCTGTTTTCTCCTCGGTGCTCAGTGTACTTATTTCTGTTTGCGAAATTCCAGGAATGCATTTTTGGGCTATGTTGCCAAATTGTTTGAATTGTGTGATACCTTGATTTGGGTTGGTGGTCTATTTGGTGAGATTAACTGCTGAAGAGCTCAATAAATCTTCAATCATTGATGTTTTTATTTTTTTATACATTGAATGCATTCACTTGTATGGGCGTGTGGAACTTCTTCCTAGACACTCTAGACCCAACCCATAGATGTTCAATGTATTGTACAGAGTCAATGTAATATCCGTGTCTATGTGCTCATCTTTCTCTCATGTCAGTGGAACGTTCAACAGTGAGCTCATAGGTACAGAATATCCCTGCTGGTCAAACAATAACACGTCCACAAATCACCTCAGCATGGGACAGCTCACAGAGCACACCTAGGTGGGAGGCATTTCCACGTGGTGTTGCGTTTATTTACGCTCCCATAAAAAAAAACGTCAACCTTTGGGGGCATGGGACATTCTCAGTGCAGACTCTAATGAAGATCCCTTGGTTCTCTTGGATTCATATAACAGTGTTCCTATTCCTCAAAACGATCAAACATCTTGATGATTGTTATACAGAAAGGGCTAAATGTATGTAGTCATACAGGTCTATGCTTCATTAAGACACACAACACAAAACAGTTTATTCTGAATGTTCAAAAGGTACCGCTCTTAACAGAGGTCATCCAAGTACAGCAGTCAGCACAGTGCAGCACAGGTGTCAGTCATTCCACAGAGGGTCGAGTGTCTGCAGGTTTTCGCTCCTCCATTGTACTTGATTGATGAATTAAGGTCCCCAATTAGTATGGAACTGCCCACACCTGGTTGTCTAGGGCTTCATTGAAAGGAAAAAAACAAAAACCTGCAGACACTAGGCCCTCCGTGGAAGGAGTTTGACACCCCTGCTTTACAGTGTTCTGTAAATATACTCCAGTGACATCTAAATGTTATTGTTGGCCAGCAGGTGTATTGTCCCCTTCAATGACAGCTGCAGTCAGCCCACCTAGAGAGAGCATCTGTCACCTACCCTACCCTGTCCTATCTCATCAGTGAGGCGATGGCACAAGGAAGGGACAAATAGCTAGGGCCAGGAGTTTTCCTGTCCATGTGATCTGACCAGGACAAACTCCAGGCCTTACAGTAGTCTATATAGAGAACAGAGTTTTTTTTCCTGTTCAGGAAACATTGTCAGGACAAACTCCTGTCCCTATGTATGGCGTAGCTATAGATTACATGGCTTGGACATTCCCCTGACCATCATGAAGGTTCAGCGATAGAATTACAACCCAGGGCAAGGAGGTCATGGCTTGGATTACACAGTTCGCAAGTTCAGGCCTCGTAGAGAGAAGCTATATAGACCACGAGGGAGTGTGTGCGTGTGTGGTGTGTGTGCTTGTTTGGCTGACTTGTTTTGGTGTTGGTGTACAGCGACGCCGGTGACCATAAGAACTACCAGACTGTCACACCCTGTCAAACTCAATGTCTGGGATTATACGTATGTGTCAACAACACCCATTCTGCTTTTGCTAAGTGGTGGTGGCCAGTGGGGTTGGCTATTGTCATGGACAGGGCATGGAACACAACATCACATTACACAGTACATCCTCTTCCCCTGCTATTTTTCTCTCGCTCACTCTCTCTCTCTCGCCAGCCTGTTTATAAATTGGTAAGTGCTCTCTCAGTTCCAAAGCAGTTCATTCGCTCAGTGGATTACCGAGTTCATTTTGTCTCATTAGCATCCTGCAATTGGTCTATCTCTCTTGTGCTTCGCTACAGTGGGAGATACAATGGAAGTTGCAGTCCTGTGGTCAGGGTAGAGCCCTCATGTTTGTATGGTTGCATTCAGACGTGTGGCCACTTAACTTACTTACAGCCCTAATTCAATCAGGGCCTCTCTCTCCTCTCGCTCCAATGGGTAGCAGTATTGATCCCGTAGAAAGACCATAAGCCATAGTTCTCAGACACTATTCAAGAGTGCCCTCAGGGAGTCCGACCTCTTACAAGACCCTCGCCCTCTTTCTCCTTGTCCCTTCTGCTCTCCACTCATCCTCTTCCAGTCAATCGCTTTCTCTCAAACAAACTTTCCTACATTGTCTCCTCTGTTTCTGCTACTCTCACGGTCTCTTCTGCTTTTCCAGTTCTCTTCTATTTCTCTCCCTCTCTCATCCTCCTCTAACTTTCTCTGTGTGTCTGCCTATCCATCTTTTTGCTCTTATTGCCTCTCTATCTGTTACCTTGTTTGTCTCCTATGACCCTTCTCCTGTCCAGACGGATAGATTTGGTCAGACAATGGCTGTGGTTTGGTCACTTCTCCTCTTCGTGAATCTACAGAGGTCTGCCATAGCAGAAAAGCGGTTTTTGAACTGTAGCCATTGTGAATTATGGATCCACTGATCCACTGACGCTAATATGTTTTTATTTGTCTTGAATATCTGCTGATTTTTTTTATTTTATATTTAGAACAATTATTTTATTCATAGCTTGACCTGTTCAAAGCTGTCAAAATTGTCTGAACATTGAGAACCACAATTTCTAGACGCGTGGCTCTTCTAGCTTTTATGTCTCAATGATATCTTAGAACTCTGACCATAAATCCCTGTGTCATGCTGACCATACGAGAGAGGTATGTGTCAGGTCAGTGGGAAACAACCACATGGTGTGGTCATTCCCATAAAAACATCAAGCATCAAGGAGCTGGTATTTTTCTAGACTGTTACTAACTTTGCAGTCAAGGACGGTTGCATAAGAACTGTGACACCCACCCACTGTACTGTTGATGAAAATGCAGCAACATTTTGGACAAGAGTTGTCTGACAAAACACTTGGGAGTATTACGTCGAACCAGAAAAATATGATTTATAGACTCCCTGTTTACATGCAAAATCAGGTCATCCCGCAATCAAATGTATGATGCGATTACATGCTAGGAGCAGAAGTAAATCCAAATGGGAACATTATGAAATCGCACAAATCATATGAAAATGCAAGAGTAACATGTTGAGTTAATAGGCAGATTCTACAATCTGTACACTCTTAGAAAAAAGGGTTCCAAAAGGGTTCTTCGGCTGTCCCCATAGGAGAAGCCTTTTTGGTTCCAGGTAGAACCCTTTTTGGTTCCAAGTAGAACTATTTTGGGTTCCATGTAAAACCCTCTGTAGAAGGGTTTTACATGGAACCAAAAAGGGTTCTACCTGGAACCAAAAGGGTTCTTCAAAGGGTTTTCTTATGGGGACAGCCGAAGAACTGTTTTAGGTTCTAGATAGCACCTTTTCTTCTAAGAGTGTAGGCTGTGTACTGTATAGATCAGATCATTTTATATGCTGTCTATTGCTGTCTTTCGACCTCAAGGTCAAGTGCAGGCTCTGTTGTGGCTGTTGTCATAGATACTGAATTCTAGCGACTTGCTATTGACTCTTGCAGCCGTGGCAAACTTGTCATTAATTGATTGTTTGCAAATGAGTGTCCCGGAGGATGGGTGGGGGTAATACACAACCTTCTAGCAATCCAAAGTTTGCATGTTCGCGTCGGGGACAACTGTAGTATTTTAGCTAACCCTTCCCTTAACCCTTGTTCTAAACTGAGCCCATTTCACCTAACCTGCTACGTAAATTATACTAACCGTTGTAGTTAGTTCCCATAATCACCAATGTGAATTATTTTCATAATTCTCCTTTCTTGTCACAGCGCAACAATCAATTTGGTCTCAGAGAAAGACGTATAATACTATACGTCCCCAAATCATATTATAATGTAAATCATCCAATTTGTATGCTATTGCACGTCTGGGTAAGACGTATGATATATCCTATAATTCGTATGATATTGTACAACCGCTATTCCATTCATAATGTAACCTAACGTAACAAACTATTTAAAACGGAGTGTCAGATTTACATACAGAATAATACAAATTGCCCTGAAACCACATTGCAGACACAGGTCCTTGTGACTTCTGAGAGTTGTTTCATTACAACTCTGTATAGCCTATGATCTAGCACCTTGTACCTATTACAAGTTTTGGCTGCTGTCAGCAAAAACAAACTTCTCACCTACCTGGCTTTCAACACGGTCAAAACATTGAAATGTTTTTCAAGTTAAATTTTGACATGAGCTCAGTATACCTCAACACTCAGAGCATGGATACACCAATGATATGTCTACGGGATAGACAGATGAGAACGCTCTGCTGTGTTGACGTTTATGTGAAAGTGCATACTGGAGAATTATTCATGAGAATATGTCCATGATGCCTATATAGATGGCGGCATGTGTACGATGCGAGGCTCTGCGTCTCCCCAGATTTTGCGAATTAGCAGTAATTTACCTAATTGTTAGTTTCTTGGTTTATTCACTCAGTACAGCCTGATGTACACTCTATATAGCTGACAAGAACTTTTGGATATTGGAACACAATGCACAAGAGAGTTTTTGACAACTTACAACTGGAGATCGCGAAGACGCCCTGGAGACCGAAACATCGGCGAGAGGAAATGCCTGGAGGCGGCGTCGAGATCGTAAACAAAGGCGAGGGAAGCGGGGTGGCCTCCGGGCAAGGCACAAGCTAACCCCACATCGGCTTTCATTACCTAGCCTTTTCCTCGCTAACGTCCGGTCTCTGGTGAACAAAATGGATGAAATACGACAACGAATTATCTCATAAAAAAGGATTATGGATTGCAGTGTCATGATTTTCACGGAAACGTGGCTAAAAAACAGCATACCCGACAACGCTATTGGGCTAGAGGGGCGCGACATCTTCAGGGCTGATCGTACGGCAGAGGACTCTGGTAAGACCAGAGGAGGTGGTCTGTGCATTTATGTAAACAAAGCATGGTGTACAGACAGTAACATAACCGGGAGTCACTGCTCCACCAATCTGGAGTGATTAGGTGCAGACCTTTCTAATTGCCTCGGGAGCTTACATCCATTGTTGTTACTGCAGCCTATATACCTCCGGATGCTAATGCTAAACTAGCAATGAAAGAACTGTAAGTTGCTATTAGCAAACAGCAAACTGCACATCCTGATGGTGCTTTTTTTGTTGCAGGGGATTTTAATCACTCAAATCTGAAAACTGCTTTTCCCAAATTCCACCAGAATGTCTCCTGCCCCACTAGAGGAGACAATACACTAGACCATGTGTATACAAACATTCCGGAGGCTAACAAAGCCATTCCCATACCCCATCTGGCACAATCTGATCACCTTTCACTGTTCCTACTCCCCAAGTATTTACCCCTCATTAAACGCATGAAACCATCAGTGAGGACGGTCAAAGTGTGGCCAGAGGGGTCAGACTCATTACTACAGCACCAGTTTCAACGCACAGACTGGAGATTGTTTGCCACTCACGCCACATGAGTGGCTGGTGGTCCTGATGGCGTCCCCGGTCGTGTGCTCAGAGCATGTGCTGGGCAGCTGGCCGAGATCTTCACTGACATTTTCAACCTATAACTGGCCCAGGCGGTTGTCCCCATGTGCTTCAAGACCACAACCATTGTGCCAGTGCCGAAGCAGTCGACCACATCAAGCCTGAA
Source organism: Salvelinus fontinalis (assembly GCF_029448725.1). Lineage (NCBI taxonomy): Eukaryota > Metazoa > Chordata > Actinopteri > Salmoniformes > Salmonidae > Salvelinus > Salvelinus fontinalis. The sequence continues at coordinate 36,847,958 of NC_074681.1, read as the reverse complement.
TGACCTATTGCACTCACCCCCACGATCATGAAGACTGGTTTGGGCCTACCTTAAGTCCTGCTTCCCTCCAACACTGGATCCCCACCAGTTTGCCTGCCGACCGAACAGGTCTACAGAGGACGCCATCTCCACAGCTTTACACTCTGCCCTGAACCACCTGGACAAAACCAACACCTATGTGAGAATGTTGTTCATAGACTTTAGCTCAGCATTCAATACGGTCATTCCCCCTAGGCTTGTCACCAAACTCCATGACCTAGGGATCAGCCCCTCTCTCTGTAACTGGACTTTGGACTTCCTAACCAACAGACCCCAGTCTGTCAGGTTAGACAACTTCACCTCCTCAACCCTGAACCTGAACACTGGTGTGCCACAGGGCTGTATGCTGAGCCCCCTCCTGTATTCCCTCTTCACCTACGACTGCGTTCCTGTACACGGTTCCAACACCATCGTCAAGTTAGCAGACGACACCACGGTGGTAGGCCCGATCAGTGACAATGACGAGTCAGCCTACAGGGAGGAGGTCAAGCACCTGGCTGCATGGTGCGCTGACAACAACCTGGCCCTCAATGCAAAGAAAATCAAGGAGCTCATTGTGGATTACAGGAAGTCTAAAAGCTGCAGCTACGCCCCAGTTCTCATTGATGGCACTGAGGTGGAGCGTGTGCCCAGCTTCAAATTCCTGTATGTCTACATCTCCGATGACCTCTCCTGGACCCTCAACACCTCAATCCTGGTCAAAAAGGTGCAGCTGCGCCTGTACTTTTGAGGAGGCTGAAGAAGGTCTGTCTGTCTCCCAAGATCCTGGTGAACTTTTACTGTTGCATGGTCGAGAGCATTCTGACTAACTGCGCCACAGTGTGGTTTGGCGGATGCTCCGTGGCCGACCGGAAGGCCCTGCAATGGGTGGTGAAAACCGCCCAGCACATCACTGGTGCCCAGCTCCCTGCCATCGTAGACCTCCAGCGCAAGTGGTGTCGGCGTAGGGCGTGCGGCATCTTCAGGGACCCTTCACATCCATGCCATAAACGGTTTGCCCTCCTACCATCAGGCAGGCGGTACAGGTATCTACGTTCCCGCACTAGCAGGCTCAACCCTGCTGAACTCTGTGACACGGCACTAGCCATATCCACCCACCCACATCTTAGTACTGCCTCTCAGGGACCTTGTTGCACACTCTTCACGGTACTACTGGACTCTGACATTGCTTGCAAAGTCTGATTAAGGACATTATTCAGTTGTACATGCACATGTCTACCTCGCTAACCTCATTGCTGCTATCCCTGCATGCCTCCTTGCACTTTCAATTTGCCTTCAATGCACATTTAGACTTGCCATTTGTACTTGCCATTTGCCTTCATTGCATATTTATACATCCCACTTAATAACATACATTGTACTTAATTGTTTTACTTGTACATTTTTGTACTGTTTTATTTGCACTTCTGGTCAGATGCTAACTGCATTTTGTTGTACTGTACTTGTACTTGTTCAATAACCATAAAGGTGAATCTAATCTAATCTAATGATGTAGAATGTCAAGTGGTTTTTAAACAGCAGGGTAAAGACAGACGACTATGAATCCTTAGGAAGTAAAATACCAGAAATGTATATTTAAAAATGTCTATGAATACGGTGGTCTCCATTTCAATTCATTTGTCCAGTTCTATCAAATTGCTCGTGTTATACCTTTATGACTATAAACACAGCTGATCCGATACTCGTGATACTTTAGGTGCTGTATTATCTTATTGACCAGCAGGTGGCAGTATGATACATCTCATCTAACACTGAAAATGAACACTGATCCAATGAGTATGGTTGGCAGATTACAACCAGTCTTTCTTTTAAGTGAAACCAGAGAGGAAGAGGCGAAACAGAGGCAGAAGACCTCTCAAAATTCTTGTCACCAATCCACTCAGCATGGGTGAATGAATAGAGCAGGGATAGTCAACTCCCGTTCTGCAGAGGGCAGAAACAATCCTATTTATTTCTCTGCTTCTAATAAGGAGCTAATTCAGACCTGGGACACTAGGCAAATGGACTCGGTGGCCAATCAGTGACATGAAAGATAAAAGAAAAGAAAATCAACAGCCTGGACTAGAAAAGAAGGTGCTACCTAAACCATATAGGCTTCTTCAATTGTGCCCATAGGATAATCCTTTTGCAAAATCTAAATTGGAACCCTTTCACCACTAAAAGGTTCTAAGTAGAACCTTTTTCACCACCAAAGGTTCTACCTGGAACCAAAAAGAGTTATCTTATGGGAACAAACAAATAACCTTTTTTTTTGTAAAGGTGTACAGCATAACACTCTCATTTTGTGAAACCGATTTGAAATGGGACAACATAATCTATCGGGGGAGACAGATTGTTGGCAGCCTGGTAGCTACAGCTACATCCTCCCTCTCTGTCTGTGGATCAGCCTGTAAATTCTGACACCTTCTGATGAGAATGTCTCACCCTTGATGTTGACTGTTCTGGGTTCAGCCGCGTTGATATCAAATGGGATTAACCCCTGGGATTAGAGCAGTGGAGGCTGCTGAGGGGAGGACGGCTCAAACAAATAGATGTATTTGATGTATTTGATGCCATTCCACTCCTTCCGCTCCAGCCATTACCGCAAGCCCGTCCTCCCCAATTAAGGTGCCACCAACCTCCTGTGTGTTACGCCCTGACCATAGAGAGCCTTTTATTCTCTATGTTGGTTAGGTCAGGGTGTGACTAGGGTGGGTTATCTAGGTTGTTTTATGTCTATGTTGGCCTGGTATGGTTCCTAATCAGAGGCAGCTGTTTATCGTTGTCTCTGATTGGGGATCATATTTAGGCAGCCATTTCCCCACTGTTTTTTTGTGGGATCTTGTTTTGAGTTAGTGCCTGTGCACCTCTTATGTTACGGTTCGTTGCTTGTTTCCTTTTTGTTTTGTAAGTTTCACAAGAAAATAAAGACGTGGAACTCAGAGCACGCTGTGCCTTGGTCCATCTCTACACACGACCTTGACAGAAGATCCCACCACACCAGGACCAAGCAGCGTGCCCAGGAGGAGATGGCATCCTGGACTTGGGAGGAGATCGAGGAGAGAATATCCTGGACTTGGGAGGAAGTCTTGGCAAGATACGAAAGCCTGCCGGGGAGACAGACGACAGGAGAGAAGGGGGGACAGCGACGACGCCGGGGTTCGCGGCCAGGTAGAAAGCCCAAAGGTCAGCCCAATTTTTTTGGGGGGGGGGGGGGCCACACGGGGTGGTCGAGGAATGAGCCAGAGACCGTCAGGGAGTTGAAGGAGGAACTCGACGAAAGATTCCGGAGAGAGGTGGTGGTGCTGCAGAGTGCTGCAGCACCAGTGCTGCAGAGCGGGCGTGCTGAGTGCTGCAGAGCGGGCATGCTGAGGAGCGTGACACCAGTCCGGTGTCATCTGCACTAGTTTCAAGCATTTGGCCTCCAGTGCACCTCCCCAGTCCGGTACGTCCTGTGTCTCCTCCACGCACTCGCCCTGAAGTGTGTGTCACCGTTCCGGTACAAGTTGTGCCGGCTCCTCGCACTCTCCCTCAAGTGCGCCTCCACAGCCCAGTACGTCCTGTGCCTCCTCCTCGCACTCTCCCTGAAGTGCATGTCCCCAGTCCGGTACGTCCTGTGCCTGCTCCTCGCACTCTCCCTGAAATGCATGTCCCCAGTCCGGTACGTCCTGTGCCTGCTCCTTGCACTCTCCCTCAAGTGCGCCTTCCCAGTCAGGTACGTCCTGTGCCTGCTCCCCGCACTCGCCCTGAAGTGCGTGTCACCCGTCCGGTGCCACTTGTGCCGGCCCCACGCATCAGGCCTCCAGTGCGCCTCCCCAGTCCAGAGCTTCAGGCGACGGTCCCCATTCCAGAGCTCCATTGCGACGGTCCCCAGTCCAGAGCTTCAGGCGACGGTCCCCAGTCCAGAGCTTTCGGTGATGATTCCCAGTCCAGAGCTTCCGGCAACGAGTCCCAGTCCAGAACTTCCGGCGATGTTTCACAGTCCGGAACCTCCAACGACGGTCCACGGTCCGGAACTTCCTGAGACGGTCCACGGTCCACAGCCAACCCAGCTCCACGGCCGGAGCCCTCCGCTGCGCCGATGCCCAGTCCGGGCACGGCGGCCAGCTCAGCTCCATGGCCGGAGCCTTCTTCGGCGCCGGTGCTCAGTCCGGGTGCGGCGTTCAACCCAGCTCCATGGACGGGGCCCTCCTCTGCGCCGAGGCCCAGTCCGGGCACGGCGTTCTACCCGGCTCCATGGCCGGACCCGTGGTCTGGGCGGGGGCAAAGTCCCGCAACAGAGCCGCCACCGATGCTGGCGGATCCGCGAGTGGAGTGGGTACTTCGCCCCGCACCAGAGCCGCCACCGGCGCTAGATGCCCACCCGGACCCTCACCTATAGAGTCAGGTTTTGCGGCCAGAGTCCGCATCTTTGCGGGGGGTGGGGGGTACTGTCATGCCCTGACCATAGAGAGCCTTTTATTCTCTATGTTGGTTAGGTCAGGATGTGACTAGGGTGGGTTATCTAGGTTGTTTTATGTCTATGTTGGCCTGGTATGGTTCCCAATCAGAGGCAGCTGTTTATCGTTGTCTCTGATTGGGGATCATATTTAGGCAGCCATTTACCCACTGTTTTTTTGTGGGATCTTGTTTTGAGTTAGTGCCTGTGCACCTCTTATGTTACGGTTCATTGCTTGTTTCCTTTTTGTTTTGTAAGTTTCACAAGAAAATAAAGACGTGGAACTCAGAGCACGCTGCGCCTTGGTCCGTCTCTACACACGACCGTGACACTGTGGATTACAGCCTCTGGCTACAGGGGGGAGCGGGGTTCATTTGGGATTGCCTGGAGGTTGAATATTAACCACTAAGCAACCACAGACTTGATACAGAGATCGGGCTTATACTGTGTTCTCTGCAGTGGAGAACCTTAATCTGACATCTAATCAACTCAGAACTACTTACTCACGCATATATATGCATACTGTACTGTATTGAATAGTCATGCACTCTCACTCTCTCAACTGTCTTGGTCTCTGCACACTCGCACACATATGCAGGAAGGCAAGCACGCATGTACATGCCTATCCACGCAAACGCACACACCCGCGCACACACACGTACAAACACACACCCCCACACATACATGCATGCATTTCAGCCTTGATATCTGAGTTTCTGATTGGTCCAGATGTGGGTGTTTGTGTGTGTGCATGTGCTAACTTGTGCCCGTGCATCCATGCACACGTGTGTGTGTGTTCATATGTACTGTATGTCAGTGCGTGTGTTTGTAAGTGTGTGTGAGCTCTTTGAGTTGACTGCTCCAGCTTGCTGAGCTCACACTGTCTACGTGGCATGGTTGCCATGGTGAATTTGTACATGGGCAATCAAGGATTGCATGTTCTGCAGTGCCCTCCACTGTGTCAAGCAGCTTACTGTGGAGAGACCCACAGAAAGAGAAAATCAGGAGAGGGCTCTATAAAAAAAAGAAAACAGCAGGCAGCCTCTTCCCTACAGATGCAGTGTTATTAGAAACATCCAAATGTGACACCACAGACTGATTGTCGGCTTTCAGACTCGTTGGACACCAACATGTTAGAATATGTCCAAATAATGACATTAAACCATTGTTGTTATATGGTGACATATATTAGTTACAAGTCTGGACATGTCCATAATGTCGCCTGTATAATTGTATCATTACAAACAGTTGACAAATGTAACATTCATTATTTCTGTCATTATATGTTGTATTTACAATTTCCCCATATCTTATTAAAGGTATTAGTTTGAATATAAGTAAATAGACTGTCACGATCGTCATAATGATTGGACCAAGATGCAGTGTAGTATGTTTCCATCCCTTTTATTAGGAAGAGAAAACTCAAAGAACAAAAACAATAAAGCGAACAAAACTAAACGTGAAGAGTAGTGCTAACAGGCAACTAACTATACATAGTCAAGATCCCACAAAGCACAATGGGGAAATGGCTACCTAAATATGATCCTCAATCAGAGACAACAATAAACATCTGCCTCTGATTGGGAACCATACCAGGCCAACATAGACATATAATTCCCCAAGATAACCCACACTTAATCACACCCCGATCTAACCAACATAGAGAATAAACAGCGCTCTATGGTCAGGGCGTGACATAGACATAACAGGTACTAATGCATTTATACCTCTGGAACAGGTGGAAATGGTAAATAAAGACAGCTATTAAAATGTTATTTTATTGTTTTATTCGTTTTTGAATTCATTATTACATTTAAGCAATTGTCCATTTTCACACTCGTAATTAAACACATGATAGGTGAGAAGCTCAGAAGGTGTGCCCAGTGAGAAAGGGAACAGGTGGGTTTAAAAAGGTGTACGTGATTTAAATGAAAACAGATGTTAATATAATGCACAAGAACATAAAAACAACTCATATGGTTGGTTACCTTTGGTCAGAGTGACTTACAGATCATAGTGATAAGTCAGTAGAATATTGGATGCAATCATTATAGAACAGTGATATTGTCACGATCGTCGAAATAACATTCGGACCAAGGCACAGCGTGATATGGGTTCCACATCTTTTTAATCGTGAAACGCACAAAACAGTAAAAAAAATGCAAACTATGGAGTGAAGCTATGGAGTGCTCACAGGCAACTACACAGAAACAAGATCCCACAAAACACAGTGGGGAAATGGCTGCCTAAATATGATCCCCAATCAGAGACAACGATAAACAGCTGCCTCTGATTGGGAACCATACCAGGCCAACAAGGAAAAAACAACCTAGATTACCCACCCTAGTCACACCCGGACCTAACCAACATAGAGAATAAAAAGGCTCTCTATGGTCAGGGCGTGACAGTTATGAATAAAATATACGGCAAAAATGATATATACTAGAAAAGGACATTTCCTAAAGAAAATGTGTGTGCTTGCTAGTCTTTAGTATTTATGGTTGTGAAATAGTAGTCGTGGTAGTGGCAGTGACTGCAGTAGAACAGCTAGTTGTAGTAATGGTAATAATAGGGCTGTCATCATAGCCGCGGGAAGTAGTTTGATGGCGGCGCTGCTGACAGTTTTTTTGCCCACGCTACAGACAGCTATATCAGTCCGCTAAAACAGGACTAGTGAAGGCCCAGCGCACTCACTACTTCTGTGAAAAAAAAGTTTTTCCCCAAAATATCTATATTTATAATAATATATTTTTGATTCTGTTTTTTCAGGGGGTGCTGCAGCACCCTCAGCACCCTTACTTCCCGTAGCTATGGTTGTCATAGGCTATGGGTTAGTTAAAGTGAGTTATTTTGCAGTGGTTTGTAAGTGAGGAGTTATTATAGTGTGTTATAATGGGGCAGTTTAGTAGGCTAAAGGCAGTACTATAGCATTATAAACCATGTAATGTGTTTTAAGCTCTCAAAATGTTTTAGTTTGAACATTCTGTGGAGTGATTTCAGTTTTGAATGTTGAAGCCTGAGTTTATCCATTTCAATTAATAGGGATACAACAAGTTTCTACAGATGTCAGATCTTAATTGGTGCAAATTTGCTAAAACAGGAAAATAATCCTGCAGCAACAAGAAATGTGAATTATTTTGGGGATTATAATTAATCCCCAAAAATGTAACCCCCTTTTTCAATCTTGTTTTATGGCTGCAACTCCCCAATGGGCTCAGGAGAGGCGAAGGTGGAGTCATGCGTCCACCGAAACATGACCCTCCTAACCGCGCTCCTTGACACTCGCCAGCAAAATCCAGAAGCCAGCCACACCAATGTGTCAGTGTTCAACTGTTCAACTGATGACCGGGGTCAGCCTGCAGGCACCCGGCCTACCACAATGAGTCGCTAGAGCGCAACGAGCCAAGTAAAGCCCCCCGGCCAAACCCTCCCCTAAACCCGGACAATTGTGCACCGTCTTATGGGACTCCTGGCCACTGCTGGTTGTGGCACAGCCCGGGAATGAACCTGGGTCTGTAGTAACACCTCTAGCACTGCAGTGCCTTAGACCGCTGTGCCACTCAGGAGACCATTAATATAAATTTTTGTAGGGGTTGATACATTTTTATTAGGGCAAATCAAGTCTGAAATTTCAGTGGAAATTAGAAACTTTAGAAGCCTTTTTAAAACACAAATGTACTATAAGTTGTATTTTCCTGTTTTGCAGGAAAATTCTCAGCAAGGAAAGAGTGATCAAATTAAGATCCAACATCTGTAGTTTATAAAGTATGATTGGTAGCAAAAGCATGTGTTCAAGCAATCTACTGTATGTTGAATCAGTCTGCACATTTCAACATTGGTTTGGTGTTTGCAGTACGTTTCAAAGGCATTGGCGGATCCAATTTTAACATTGACGTTTATTGAGCATTTATGCAAATGTAAAATGATAATAGTTAAAAAGTACAAGTAGTATCAACAATATTTTGACACTCAATTTAAGTTGAGTCAGTCTGTACATATCAACGTTGGTTTGGTGTTGGTAGCTTTCAAGAGCTGTGGCAAATCCCCAAATCTCCCATTATAACCTATGAAGTGTTTATGCATATTTAAAAGTGTTATAGTTAAACAGTATAATGGTATCAAAAAGCTGTATAAAAGCACACTATTCCGGATTGATCTGCATGTTTTGAAGTATGAATGGCTTTTCTAGCTTAAACTATCACGTTTCAGGTATGACTCGGATGCAGACAGTGTTGAAGAAACAAAAGTTTATTTCTAATACAGGGGCAGGCAAACGACAGGTCAAAGGCAGGCAGGGGTAAATAATGTAGAGAGGGTGCAAAGGGTCCAGAACGGCAGGCAGTCTCAAGGTCAGGACAGGCAGGGGTCAATAATCCAGTTAGGTGGGGCAAGGTACAGAATGACAGGCAGGCTCAGGGTCAGGGCAGGCAGAACGGTCAAAAATGGAAAGGACTAGAAAACAGGTGCAAGAAACAGGCAGGAGCAGAGGAACAAATACGGGTAGGTTTCACAAACAAAACAAACTGGCAACAGACAAACAGAGAACACAGGTATAAATACACAGGGGATAATGGGGAAGATGGGTGACACCTGGAGGGGGGTGGAGACAAGCATAAAGACAGGTGAAACAGATCAGGGTGTGACATAAACAGTCCAAACTTTTACTATGTTTAGCTATGGCCATTGAAATGGGATTGGGAGTCATGCAAATATGGTGGGAGTGTTACAGCAAGAGCAACTTTAGAAATCCGACATACTTCTTCTTATTCTCTTTCCACAGCCTCCTGTAGCATCAAAAATGTTTTTATAAGCAACCTGAAGACAGTCAGCCTGCACATTTGAAAGATGTTTTGGTGTTGGTAGCTTTTACATTTTTTGGCGCTACAGGTGGCAGTGGAAAGAGAATAATAAGAAGTATGTCGGATTTCTAAAGTTGCTCTTGCTTTCAGCAAGCACACTTAAATAGAATTCTTAAACAAAGCGTTGGTAGGGGCCTAAAGGATTACTAACTGACCACTTTATTTACATATCTCAATATTCCCTTCCAAAATCAGTCATCAAACTTATTTTAAGACAAACTTAATTTAAGACAAACTTCATCCTTCTTTGAACAGAGTTAAACTCTCCATTTTGAACAAAGGTCTGGAAAAAACCCTTCATACTCCTCATACAAATCTGCATCCCAGAACTTCTGAAACTGGTGATTATCATCATGACTACTTCCAACTGTAGCTGCTGCATTGTCTCCAAACAATGCTGATAGATTGGATTTGAAATATACCGGAAGATCCTCAGATCCTCTCTTACTCCCTTTAAAGATTAGATTCGTTGACATAGATGCTTCACACACCGCGCAGATAGCTTTAACTCTTGTCAGGCTCCCTCCACGTCTCAAGTTTATCCACATAGATGATGGTGAAAGAGAAGGGGATCTGAAATCCATCGTGGTAACTGATTTCATATACAACAACAGCCTTGTCATTTAGGGGCAGCTTGAAACGGAAGTCATCCTCCCAGGAAGTAGTTGATCACGGTGCTGATAAGGGGCATTACCTCTTCTTCGTCGCCCACTAGACGGATCGTCTGCTTGGGCTTCGAGATCTGCTCTCAAAACCTGAGACTGGCTACTTTCTTCACCAGCTCTACTGTTTCCATGGGCATCTCATAAACCGGTGGAGACCCAGAGTGCTTCAGTTCACTCTTTTCTTTTACAACTTCAGCCAATCGTTTGGTCTTTGGGTGAGCGACAACGACGTCTTTTCCACTTGCTGATTCCAGTTTCCCCACAATCACTGTTGTGAGTTCTGTCACGTGCTGTGGGCTTCTCAGGATTAGGTGGAATCTTGAAATGCTCATCATTTTTTATTCCTCCCTCATAAAGGTAAATGCTGGCTCCTTCTTGTTTCTTATTGGGAATGGGGGCCAAAAGGAAACGTGTGTGTTTTTCCTTTTTGTTAAGACTCAGAGAAATAATTTGGTCCATCACCAAGGTCCATCGTAGAAACTCCCTGGTGGTAGGAATGAAACAAACAGATGACATTTTGCCGTTCCTGAACACTCACTGCTTTCCTCACTGCTTGAGTTCCAGCACCTGTTATAGAATATTGGCATGAGAATATTGCAATTTGCGACACATAAATATTAAGAGTACTGGCACCCAAAATAAGTGCTGGCACTGCACCTATTTCACTTCAAGCACTGCATACATCATTGACAGTTACAGAGTTTGCACGCTGAGGTTTTAATGAGAGTGGAAACTCCACCCTTTCTATCGTCTGTGTAATACTGCACAAGCAAAGGACTGTAGTGTGGTAGTTAATGATTGAGCAAAGTCATGTCATTCGGCACATTGCACTTTGATTAGGGTTCTCTGCCACACTGATGCTATATCAGCCCAGCCAAGAAACAACCTCTTGCCCCATCGGCACTTGTGATCTCAAATGATTTCATAGGTGTGACTTGTTTGACCAACATGGTGAAAATTCCACAGGGCTATCACAGAGGTCAAGGAGAAAACACCAACTGACTGGTCTATAGTTGAAAACGTTGTCTATCTGCCAACATTTATAATCACATGAATCAAACTGCGGTGGGAAGATTCTTGTCACTTAGGGGTCATTAATTATCATGAAGTTAAGTGAATCTGTTTGAAAATGTAGCTTTCTTCGTTCTGATACAGCCCGGGATCAAACACGGGTCTGTAGTGACCCCTATAGCACTGCAATGCAGTGCCTTAGACCGCTGCGCCACTCGGGAGGCCGAGTAAGACCATGTATTCTTTCAGGTCTTCAATGTATTCTTTCAGGGCTCAGCCCTGAACAATAGCCCTGACCGTCATGGGTCAACCTGCCTTTCTTCTGTAAAGGAAAGATGTTTGTCTACGGTGTATGTACTATTTAGGCACCGGAGCTGATCCATAAGGGAGACGAGGCATCTACCACCCCACTACCACTATCAGATTAGTGGGTCAATGTAACCTATGTTTTCTGTCCCCCTACTTTGGTTCTGAAATCACCCACTAATTGACTTGTCATTTTTGTAGCCTGCCTGGCTGTACAGTATACCTTCAGTCCTCCTCGAATGTATTTGAACGCTATACTCCAGCATTTTGGATTTGAGATCAAATAATCATCTTGGCAGGCTTTTTATGTGAGAGAAACAGTGGTTTAATTGACTCTGGTCAGTCAATCGACTGCTCTTCCCTCTGCCAGCCTCCAGCTGACTTGACGGTTAACCAGTCAGCTTCTAGTGAATCTTTGTTTTCATTTCAACAATTTACTGTTTGTGATGGGCTAGATGCCTTGCTGAAGATTGATGTGAAAAAAAAATATCCACTCTGGCTGATATGCTTGATACATTTTTGCTGCAGCTCTCTGCCCCCCTGATTGCTGAGCCATTAACCCATATTTTTAACCTGATGATTATATCTGGTGCTATCCCCAAGGTTAGGAATGCGGCCCATGTAATAATAATAATAATAATCATAAAGGTTGTGACCCTTGTGACCTAAATAACTATCGACCTATTTCTAAACTTTCTTGCCTAGCATAAATATTACAATCCTTGGATAATTCTCAGCTAAGATCTTTCTTATCTTTGAAATGTATTAATGTACATCAGTCGGGTTTTAGACCAGGTCATAGTACTATCTCTGCTGCATCCCTAGTTATAAATGATGTGGTTACCTGTATGGATAAAAGGCAACATTGTGCTGCTGTCTTCATTGACCTGTCTTAGGCTTTTGATACTGTTGATCACTCACTGCTAATTGAGAGACTTTCCTCTATTGGCCTAGACCAGGCTGCATGTAACTGGTTTAAAAATGACTTGATACATAGAACGCAATGTGTATCTACTGATGGTGTTAAATCAGGTTTCCTGGATATTATTAAATGTCCTGTACTTTTTACTGTTTACATTAGAAATATTGACTTGTCTGTCAAGTAAATGCACCTGTACTTGTATGCCGATGATACTGTTGTATATGCTACTGCCCCCACGATTGATAAGGCTCTATCTGAACTACAGTCTGCCTTCATTGTACTACAGAAAAAACTTTATTGACCAGAAATTAGTATTGGATGCAGGTAAAACTAAGTATAGAGTATGTTGTTCTCTAGAGTGCAGAAAAATAACTGATGATTTAAGCATATGTACTTTGGATGGTGTCCAAATTGATCTGGTCGCTGCTTACAAATATCCGGGCGTCTGGATAGATGAAAAGCTGTCCTTTGAAAAGCATATTGATGAGTTAGGTAAGAAGCTGAGAATAAAAATGGGCTTCAGCTATAGAAATAGCTCCTGCCACTCGCTAAAAACTAGAATGCAGATTATTCAGTCGACGTTCCTATTGGTCCTAGACTATGGCGACGTCATCAATATGAACACATTGTGTTTAATATGGGGCTGTACATAGCCCATCTGTAAATAGCCCACCCAATCTACCTACCTCATCCCCATATTGCTTTTATTTAATTTTCTGCTCTTTTGCACACCAGTATTTCTACTTGCACATCACCATCCGCTCATCTATCACTCCAGTGTTAATTTGCCAAATTGTAATTACTTCGCTACTATGGCCTATTTATTGCCTTATCTCCTCACGCCATTTGCACACATTGTATATAGACTTTCTTTTATTTTCCATTGTGTTATTGACTGTACGCTTGTTTATTCCATGTGTAACTCTGTGTTGTTGTTTGTGTCGCACTGCTATGCTTTATCTTGGCCAGGTCGCAGTTGGAAATTAGAACTTTTTCTCAACTAGCTGACCTGGTTAATAAATAAAGGTAAAATATATATATATTTTTTTATGATTTCATTTATAAAGCCGTTTTGTAAGAAGTCCCACTACTGAATATCTTTACTAAACTTTAGACATACAAGTTACCACACCTGGTCTCAGGGATGGTTAACTCTGGAAATTCCTTTGGTCTCTACTGAGTTAGGTAAGTCAGCTTTTAATGTTCTTGCACCTTATTTGTGAAACAATCTTCAAAATGTTCTTACATTTTATGTTTTGGTGCCTCTAGGGCAGTTCAGAAGGCTTGCATTTTGTATTTTATTGCTGCGTGTATCTTTTGTAATTTACAGTACCAGTCAAAAGTTTGGACACACCTACTCATTCAACGGTTTATCTTTATTTTTACTATTTTCTTCATTGTAGAATAATAGTGAAGACATAAAAACTATGAAATAACACATATGGAATCACCCTCCCGGGTGGTCAGAGTCTCTGGGTTCGCGCCCAGGCTGGGCTGGGTTCGCGTCCAGGCTCTGTCGCAGCCGGCCGCAACCGGGAGGACCGTGGGGGCGACGCACAATTGGCATAGCGTCGTCCGGGTTAGGGAGGGTTTGGCCGGTAGGGATATCCTTGTCTCAGTATGTAAAATGTAATGAAATGTAAAAAAAAAAGTTATAAAATGTATGCAAAATGTAAGTCGCTCTGGATAAGAGCGTCTGCTAAATGACGAAAATGTAAAATGTAAAAATGTAGTAACAAAAAAAGTGTTAAACAAATCAAAATATATTTTATGTTTCAGATTCTTCAAAGCAGCTTCACCTGGAATGCTTTTCCAACAGTCTTGAAGGAGTTCCCACATATGCTGAGCACTTGTTGACTCCTTTTCCTTCACTCTGTGGTCCAACTTATCCCAAACCATCTCAATTGTTTGAAGTCGGGTGATTGTGGAGGCCAGGTCATCTGATGCAGCACTCCATCACTCTCCTTCTTGGTCAAATAGCCCTTACACAGCCTGGAAATGTGTTGGGTCATTGTCCTGTTGAAAAACAAATGATAGTCCCACTAAGGGCAAACCAGATGGGATGGTGTATCACTGCAGAATGTTGTGGTAGCCATGCTGGTTAAGTGTGCCTTGAATTCTAAATAAATCACTGACAGTGTCACCAGCAAAGCACCACCACGCCATCATACCTCCTCCTCCATGCTTCACAGTGGGAACCACACATGCGGAGATCATCCGTTCACCTACTCTGCGTCTCACAAAGACAGCGATTGGAACCAAAAATCTCAAATTTGGACTCATCCAACCAAAGTTCAGATTTCCACCTTGTCCAATGTCCATTGCTTGTGTTTCTTGACCCAAGCAAGTCTCTTTTTTTTATTGGTGTCGTTTAGTAGTGGTTTCTTTGCAGCAATTTGACCATGAAGTCCTGATTCACACAGTCTCCTCTGAACAGTTGATGTTGAAATGTGTCTGTTGCTTGAACACATTTTTATTTGGTAACTCTAATGAACTTATCCTCTGCAGCAGAGGTAACTCTGGGCCTTCTTTTTCAGTAGTGGTCCTCATGAGAGCCGGATCTACAATGTAGAAAATAGTAAAAAATAAAGAAAAACCCTTGAATGAGTAGGTGTGTCCAAAATGTTGAATGGTAATGTATGTAATCTGTAAAAGGGACCTTGGTCTCATTATGACTCCCTGATATAATAAAGGTTAAATAAAATAAATACAAATAAATAAACATGAGGTCACAGTACAGAATGTCACTTTCAGTTAGATGTTTTTTTAAATGATTAAAAAAATTATAATTCTACCCCTTTTCTCCCAAATTGGTAGTTACAGTCTTGTCCAACGCTGCAACTCCTGTACGGACTTGAGAGAGAGGCAAAGGTTGAGAGCAATGCGTCCTCCGAAACACGGCCCTGCCAAGCCGCACTGCTTCTTAACACACTGCTCGCTTAACCCGGAAGCCAGCCGCAGCAATGTGTCTGAAGAAACAAAGTCCAACTGGCGACCGTGTCAGCGTGCATGTGCCCGGCCCGTCCGAGCGCGATGGGACAAGGACATCCTGGCCGGCCAAACCCTCTCCTAACCCGGACGACACATGGGTCTCCCAGTCGCGGCCGGCTGCGACACTGCCCGGGATCAAACCCGGATCTGTAGTGACACCTATACTGCCCTACCAAGCAAAAAGGCAGTAACTGCTCATAGAGTGGAACTGAGAAAAAGTACTTTTATTTACCTTGGTTTCACAGTAACTTTATGCCGTTACTGCTAACATGACCCCCATTTTCTCCAAAACACAATACAATAGAGGAAGGATACTTGTCCACATGATTAAGCATGTATTTAATGTAGTAAAAATGACATTTGACCAAATGAGAAATTACTACCTTTTTGCTTGGTAAGGCAGTATAGCACTGCGATGCAGTACTCGGGATGCCCCTAATTTGATGGTATTTTAATACATATCTGATTTACCGTTGAAAAATAAAAGCACTTTATGTATGTAGTGCCCCCATTTGAAGAAATCATAAGTATTTGGCCAGAGTCACTATTAAGGTATTCAAACGTTTAGTATTTTGTCCCATATTCCTTGCATGCAATGACTACACCAAGCTTCACTGTCAATTGCCCATCCAAAAAGTCACACTATGGGTGAATATTGAATCGTCACAGAAAAATTACAAATGCAACTGGGGCCATGTAAAGAATTGTTAGGCTACTGATTTTGAATCCACATGGTGGCCACCTTATGTGACCATAAAAGTCTATATGTGACCGGGCACAGTAATTCATTACGTTGCAAAAGTTACTGGTCTCCCCTATATTACAGAAGGCCATTCACCATATAAATAATATAGTGATGTATAATTGCAATGGCAATTTGGAATGTTCAGTCAATGCGCATTATGGGTAATGTAGTCATTTCACAGTTTCCAAATTGGCCTACAAATGCCTAGATAATATGTATTGTGACATCGTTGTGTCTCCGGGTTATAAAGATTCTGAAAACACAAAAACGGGGAAAATAAACAAAAATACAAAACACAGTGGAATATAAAGTGGAAAAAAAGCATGTAACAGAACAACACGCTCCTTTTGAGTCTAAAAGGAAGAAAATCAGTGCAAAATCGTAGGAGAAGATATACACAATGTATTTGTACTTGAACATTCTGTAATGCTGCACCCTCCTGAATAGCTGGCTGGGTGGGAAATTAGAAAGGAGAGATTTCCTCATTGAACAGATTTTTCTGGTGTCACACCCTGATCTGTTTCACCTGTCTTTGTGATTGTCTCCACCCCCTCCAGGTGTCGCCCATCTTCCCCATTATCCCCTGTGTATTTATACCTGTGTTCTCTGTTTGTCTGTTGCCAGTTTGTCAAGTCAGCCAGCGGTTTGTCTCAGCTCCTGCTTTTCCACAGTCTCTCTTTATCTCGCCCTCCTGGTTTTGACCCTGTCCTGTCTCCAAGCCCGCCTGTCTGACCACTCTGCTTGCCCCTGACCTTGAGCATGCCTGCCGTCCTGTATCTTTGTCCCACCTCTGGATTACCGACCTCTGCCTGACCTGAGCCTGCCTGCCGTCCTGTACCTTTCCCCCACTACTCTAGTTATCGACCCCTGCCTGCCTTGACCTGTCGTTTGCCTGCTCTGTTGCTGTAATAAACATTGTTACTCCGACACAGTCTGCATCTAGGTCTTACCTTCAATCCTGATATGGAGGATAATTTGGCTGTTGAATAGAAGGCTCGCTCTACGTCAGAGGAGAACACATAGGAGAGATGATGCTACTGTATATGGATCATTCCAGCAGTGCCTTTTGGAATTTGCAAAGAAAAACTTCAGAAAAAACATGTTTTCCCATCTCAAGAGGTGTTTCTTATTGTCCAGGTAGTCTCTCCCTGTTTCAGTCTATTTTCTTCTGTTTTGTGCCTAATGAATATGACTCCGATCTAGTAGCTACATATTACGACTGCCTCCAATGCGCTGACAGAGATCATATGAGTTGTTCCATGAGTATAGTGCATCCCTTTGATATTTGAAGTAGAAATTGTGCTCCAATATTGAATTGTAAAAGCCTGTTATATTAAAGGAAGTGCCCTTTGATATATACCACATAGAACATTCAATAAGTCCGATTTTTTTTATATGAATCAAGACTTGCTAAAGTGCCATAAATCAGCATTTTGACGCCTCGCGTTTTTCCAACTTCTAGGAACTGCGTTTTTACCATCATTATAAAGCCTAGTTACTTTTTTTGCTTTGACGAAGTCATTTCTGAAGATGATTATTTATTTCATGTGATTAATTAACATTTGTCCCTCATTTTAAGGTCTACGCCGCTATGTGAACTGAACTCTCCTTTTAATTATTCCTTCTTAGATCATTTTTTTCTACAGAACCATCGAACATCTAATAGTCAAATGATAGTATAAAGCAGTGGAGCCGGTCCTGCTCTTTTTTTTGCCATTTTGTGGTGTTTTGTGATGGAAAAGTGAAGCTTTCATTCAATTGCCCCTCCCCATTGTTCACAACAAGCTCCCACTCCCCTTGGCACAAGGGGAGTTATGTCTGATTTAAGATAAACTTAAACCCTCTCACGTCAAACCTTTTTCTTTTATAGGCACTTATTTGGCGCTTCCTATAGTAAAAAAGTTGTATTTAAAAAACGTTGCACGGCGTGTTCTAATGAATGCGACCCTGCCTTTTAAGTAATTTATTCTTGTTTTCTCTGAACTTGAGAGGACCCACCAGTCCAGCAGGTATGCAGCAGACCGATGTGCATTCAAAAGAGCATCATCAATGCCTGTTTAGTTACATCAATGTTTCACTATGACATCTTTTACACTGACAGCCTCCAAAAGGCTGTACAATTAATTAGTGTGTTCCTGAGATTAAATAAAAGGGACTCTGTGTGTGTGTGTGTGTGTGTGTGTGTGTGTGTGTGTGTGTGTGTGTGTGTGTGTGTGTGTGTGTGTGTGTGTGTGTGTGTGTGTGTGTGTGTGAATGATGTGGTATTAATGCCTGGCTGAGCCGTCGGAGAGTACAGAAACACACTGGCCCTCCTGAGACCAGTTTCTCCTCTCAGTGAAATTCCACAGTTACTGAGACTGTGATTCATGAAAACAACTCCCTGAAAATGCACAATAGAATCCGTGTATGATCGTAATTAATCACATATAAACGTTAAATCAGATCAAAGGGGTCGATTATTGACCTTGATAGTGTTGTACTGATTGTTGAAAGATGAGTGAGATGATTGAAAACATTCATTTAGCTACAAATAGTATATCCCAGCAGTACAGAGCAATATGCTGTTTGCTGCATAGCCAATTTTCCTCTGTACTATTGGGGATATATTGCATACTGCAGTTGAGTCTTTTAACAACACATTTGTATTACCCATAAAATGTCTCATCTGACACAAACTCTCTCTCTCTCTCTCGCACACACACACACGCACGCACGCACGCACACGCACGCACACGCACACACACACACACCTAACCCTTACTCCAGTGAAGCTATTCAGTGTTCTGCTCCTGTGCTCCTGGATCTTAATGAATGAAGCAGTGAGTGAGAGCTCAGATCCTGGACCCTCTGTAGAGCAGGAGGCCCTGCCCCATTCAATCAATCCCCTGTCATCTCCATCCCCTCTGGCCTCGGCTCTCCCTGGGGCTTCCACTAATATTACCTCCCCCTCAGTGGAATTCCTGCTATGGAGCTTATCCTGTGGAGAACACCTGATGACTGATCGTTGACCACAAATGCTGACCTGGCTGTTGAGTCAGACCATAAGCCATATGTTTAGTTTTACTCTCTCCCTACTTCCAACCTGGCAATACATTAAGCATGGACCAGAATGAAGTCAGGGTTCGTAGTAACACCTACGCCTATTTATACAGACACTTTGGGAAGTTGTTACTACTCACTCTACTCACCCCAAACCCAGCATGTTGTGTAATACAGTATATCTTGTTCACTCACATTCTCTTTCTCCTCTTACACTTTAGTGTAGCACCCCTGCATTGGATCAGAACCTCACTTTCCCTTCAAACTGTCCCGACGCAGCTTCTCACCACAGATCCCCAGAACAAGTTCTCCCCAGGGTAGTGTTTGAATCTCTGCCAGCACAGTCTGACAGCCTTATACAACGCCGTCAGAAAGTATTCAAACCACTTGAATTTTTTTCACATTTTGACGTGTTTTACAACCTGAATTTACTGGCCTACACACAATACCCCATCATGTCAAAGTGGAATTATGTTTTTTAGAAAGTGTCACAAAAAGTTTCACAAAAGTTGAATTGTTTTGAGTCATTAAGTATTCAACTCTGTTGTTATGGCAACCCTACATACGTTCTGGAGTAAACGTGTGCTTAATAAGTTACATAATAAGTTGCATGGACTCACTCTGTGTGCATTAATAGTGTCTAACATGATGTTTGAATGACTACCTCATCTCTGTACCCCACACATACCATTATCTGTAAGGTCCCTCAGTCGAGCAGTACATTTCAAACACAGATTCATCCACAAAGACCAGGGAAGTTTTCCAAAGCCTCGCAAAGAAGGGCACCTTTTGGTAGATACAGGCGTCCTTCTTAACTCAGTTGCTGGAGAGGAAGAAAATCGCTCATGGATTTCACCATGAGGCCAATGGTGACTTTAAAAGTTGCAGAGTTGATTGGCTGTGATAGGAGAAAACTGGGGATGGATCAACAACATTGTAATTTCTCCACAATACTAACCTAAATTAAAGAGTGAAAAGAAGGAAGCCTGTACAGAATACAAATATTCCAAAACATGCATCCTGTTTGCAATAAGGCACTAAAGTAAAACTGCAAAAAATGTGGCAAAGAAGTGTACTTTATGTCCTGAATACAAAGTGTTATGTTTGGGGGAAATCCAACACAACACATCAATGAGTATCACTCTACACATGTTCAAGCATGGTGGTGGCTGCATCATGTTATGGGTATGCTTGTTGGCAAGGACTAGGGTGTTTGTTTAGGGTAAAAAGAAATGGAATAGCGCTGAGCTCAGGCAAAATACTAGAGGGAAACCTGGTTCAGTCTGCTTTCCAACAGACACTGGGAGACAAATTCACATTTCAGCAGGACAACAACCTAAAACACAAGGCCAAATCTACACTGGAGTTGCTTATGAAGACAACATTGAATGTTCCTGAGTGGCCTAGTTACAGTATAAATCAAATGATTATCGACCAACTTGACAGAGCTTGAAGAATTTTAAAAAGAATATTGTGCAAATATTGTACAATCCAGGTTTGCAAAGCTCTTAGAGAGTTTCCAAGAAATGCTTACATCTGTAATCACTGCTAAAGGTGATTATAACATGTATTGACTTAGGAGTGTGAATACTTATGTAAATGAGATATTTCTATATATAATTTTCAATCAATTTTCAAGAAGAATTGTGAGAACCCCCCCTCCCCCCCACCATCCCCAATTGAATACATTTTCAATTCAGGCTGTAACTCAACAAAATGTGGAATAAGTCAAGGGGTATGAATACTCTCTGAAGGCACTGTATGTAATGTAGCTTGAGCATGCCCTGTGGGGTGAGGTGTTTGTTTGTGAGGTGCTGTTGAGAGGGCTACTGTAGTCACATTGCATTACTGTGGGCAGAGGGCATTCCATAGCTGTGGGAGCGTTTGTGTTAAGTTCCTGTCTGTGTTAAAAATTGAAAGACCGCTGAACCATACACGAACCCGACAGCATCATGTCATCACTGTGGTGTCAACCTCTCGTCAAGCTGTCACTGGTGACTTCCCTCCGTGGCGTGGGATTGCCAGGTGACTTCACAGACAATGATGTGTTTGACAATGTGTGATCAAGTCATATATTCGATATTCCTATACTATGCTAGTTAGGCTAAAACCTTATGTTGCTGTTATACCTGTGTCGTAACAGTGTTGTTACATAGTAGTTACATGGTAATGGAGGGGAGTTTATTTTTTATTATTACAAAAGTGGAATAAAGAATGGTCTTACTGCAAACTACAAATCCACAGAAGAGCTTCTGGGCAGCGTGTATCATTGTACTCAAAATCAAAATGGCTGACATTCTTTCTCTGTTCACAGAGTGGGTAACCAGTGGAAACCGAACAGATAATGACTCAGTCACTTTACCCCACAAAGGGACTAGGAACAATTAATGCAATAGCTACATTAGCGTTAGCTTTTGTAAATGAAGATCAGTTAACGGACGTGCAGATTTCTCCTCAAGCGGTACTTTTATTCTCTTCTTCTTCTTCTCTTCCCATTCACAGGATCTCTCTCTCATGGCCTGACCTACATTCTCTAGACCAACCCTCTTCTTCGTTTTAGAGTGAATAAACCCCCATGAATATCCCAGACAGAATAAGACGTGATAACTCTATAAGAGGGATAGGAATAGTTTTCCATTCATTTTGGGTAGAACTGAAAACTATGGGGGGAGGTGCTTCAGGGAAATACAAATTCTGTTTATCACAACAATTGCTTGTAAACAATTACTGTTTTATTTCACAGATACTGAATCTTCAGTAAACAATAACACAACATGATATGTATGAAGTTGACATAATGCCATCAAACATTAAATCACCCATAACACTCCTATCTTTGACAAAAGTGATATCATCACTGATTCATACCACAGAGGTAGGCGTATATCAGTACATCTTACAGTATTATAGCTGTAGAGTAACTGTTTGACCTCTTTAAAGATAAATCATATTACTGAGGACAAAGCTGACAATGCAGAAATAATCTACAGCGCCCGCTTCAGTCTTCAGTTGCAGAGAACAACTCTTCTCTCTCTCTCTCTCTCTCTCTCTCTCTCTCTCTCTCTCTCTCTCTCTCTCTCTCTCTCTCTGTCTCTCTCTCTGTCTCTCTCTCTCTCTCTCTCTCTCTCTCTTTCTCTCTCTGTCTCTCTCTCTTTCTCTCCCTGTCTCTCCCTGTCTCTCTCTCTCTCTGTCTCTCTCTGTCTCTCTCTCTGTCTCGCTCTGTCTCTCTCTCTCTCTCTCTCTCTGTCTCTCTCTCTCTCTCTCTATCTCTATCTCTCTCTCTCTCTCTCTCTCTCTCTCTCTCTCTCTCTCTCTCTCTCTCTCTCTCTCTCTCTCTCTCTGTCTTGCTCTGTCTCTCTCTCTCTCTCTCTCGACAGACAGACAGAGATGAGCTTGATTGATGTGCGATAGAGTGTGCCACTTCATTACTGACTCAGTCTGAGGCACTAAACAACAGAGGACTGGACTCTGGGGCTGGACTGGCTCAAGGTGTCTGGGAAATGACTGCCTTCCGTAGATTTGTATTGTGGGTTGAGAGGTGGCAGTGGAAGGATCGCATTCTCAGTCATGTCTGTCTGGTGACATCACACGGAGACAGGAATAACAGAGAGGAAGAGAAGTGTGATGATGACCAAATAAGGAACTAAGGTGCCATAAAACTCCCAAGTATTTCAAAAGGAATAAGAAACAAAGGAAGAAGGAAGGATCTGTGTAACCCCGAGCTATGAAAAGCCTGGATGATGCAGTAGTGCATCAAAGTTGCAGCATAATTTAACATCAACAGTAAAATTCTAACAAGGACATGCATTATTTAAATACAGCTGTCATACCTTATTCACAAAGATAATGTGCTTCATCCTGATATATTGAATAAAATGTTGACCATTTTGGACTTCCAGGACTCATAAACCTAATTCTGGAGTAGAATGTGCTTTGATTGGACAGGGAAGAGAGATGGATTGAAAGATATGAAGCGAGAGAGAGAGAGAGAGAGAGAGAGAGAGAGAGAGAGAGAGAGAGAGAGAGAGAGAGAGAGAGAGAGAGAGAGAGAGAGAGAGAGAGAGAGAGAGAGAGAGAGAGGAGAGAGAGAGAGAGAGAGAGAGAGAGAGAGAGAGAGAGAGAGAGAGAGAGAGAGAGAGAGAGAGAGAGAAATACAGTAGCAGTCAAAAGTTTGGAAACACCTACTGTACTCATTCCAGGGTTTTTCTTTATTTTTACTATTTTCTACATTGTAGAATAATAGTGAAAACATCAAAACGATGAAATAACACATATGGAATCATGTAGTAACCAAAGAAGTGTTCAACAAATCAAAATAAATATTATTTTAAAGATTGTTCTTTACCTTGATGACAGCTTTGTAAGCTCTTGGCATTCTCTCAACCAGCATGAGGTAGTCACCTGGAATGCATTTAAATTAACAGAGGTTCCTTCTTAAAATTTGTGGAATTTCTTTCCTTCTTAATGTATTTGAGCCAATCAGTTGTGTTGTGACAAGGTAGGGGTGGTATACAGAAGATAGCCCTATTTGGTAAAAGACCAAGTCCATATTATGGCAAGAACAGCTCAAATAAGCAAAGAGAAATGACAGTCCATCATTACCTTAAGACATGAATGTCAGTCAATCCGGAAAATGTCAAGAACTTTGAAAGTTTCTTCAAGTGCAGTAGCAAAAACCATCATGCACTATGATGAAACTGGGTCTCATGAGGACCGCCACATGAAAGGAAGACCCAGAGTTACCTCTGATGCAGAGGATAAGTTTATTAGAGCTACCAGCCTCGGAAATTGCAGTCCAAATAAATGCCTCACAGAGTTCAAGTAACAGACACATCTCAACATCAACTGTTCAGAGGAGACTGCGTGAATCAGGCCTTCATGGTCAAAATGCTGCAAAGAAACCACTACTAAAGGACACCAATAAGAAGAAGAGACTTGCTTGGGCCAAGAAACACGAGCAATGGACATTAGACCAGTGGAAATCTATCCTTTGGTCTGATGAGTCCAAATTTGAGATTTTTTGTTCCAACCGCTGTGTCTTTGTGAGACGCAGAGTAGGTGAACAGATTATCTCTGCATGTGTGGTTCCCATCGTGAAGCATGGAGGAGGAGGTGTGATGGTGTGGGGGAGCTTTGCTGGTCAAATAGTCTGTCATTTATTTAGAATTCAAGGCACACTTAACCAGCATGGCTACCACAACATTATGCAGCGATACGCCATTCCATCTGGTTTGCCCTTAGTGGGACTAACTATCATTTGTTTTTCAACAGGACAATGACCCAACACACCTCCAGGCTGTGTAAGGTCTATTTGACCATGAAGTAGAGTGATGGAGTGCTGCATCAGATGACCTGGCCTCCACAATCGCCGACCTCATCCCAATTTAGATGGTTTGGGATGAGTTGGACCGCAGAGTGAAGAAAAAGCAGCCAACAAGTGCTCAGCATATGTGGGTACTCCTTCAAGGCTGTTGGAAAAGCATTCCAGGTGAATCTGGTTGAGAGAATGCCAAGAGTGTACACAGCTGTCATCAAGGCAAAGGTTGGCTACTTTGAAGAATCTAAAATCAAAAAATGTGTTTTACACTTTTTAGTTTACTACATGATTCCACATGTGTTATTCTATAGTTTTGATGTCTTTACTATTACTCTACAATGTAGAAAATAGTAACAAATAAAGAAAAACCCTGGAATGAGTAGGTCTGTCCAAACTTTTGACTGGTACTATATACTGTATGCATAGAAAGAGAGAGAAAAATAGAGTGAGTGAAGCCCTGCAGTGTCGTATCAACCATTCAGCATTCAAAGGAATGCTCCAGACACATTAAAAGCAGTGAGTGGTTTGTCATATCGATGCCCCTGCCTTTGATCTAGTCATCACTATACATTTTTATGACTTATCTAGGCCTCAATATCCTGCTGTTTATATACCTCCCTAGGCTCCACCATTATACTTCGTAGCGGCTCACCAGAAATGCAGAAATAAAAAACATATCCCCCTCAGAAGGGATATTGGACTTGGTTTTCATTTTGTTTTTGCACCTCCGGGCCAGAGAGCACATTAGAGCTCTTGGATTATTTGGTTTGCTTTTGGATGCATATGTGTTTGTGTGTGTCGGGTTTCACAATGCTACACACTCATGCCCATCTTTTGACACAAAGCATTGACTGGTAACGCTGCCTCTCCTCTATCTGGAGAAAGGGGACTAGAGCTCCCGCTCTCTCCTCCCCGGGGGTTGCCGTGGCAACGTGGCTGAGACAGCAAACGTGCGGTACTTCTCTCAGAGGCCGCTGGTGACGGCTAAATAGGACCCTAGTTGAGAAAGAAGAAAACACAATGCAGTGGTAGAGTCCTCGCCAATGTTCATGTCCATGTACTGTGTGCTGCCTGGGAACAAGATTGGGTTTATATGGAGTACATTATTACATTATACATTTACATTTGAGTCATTTAGCATGACGCTCTTATCCAGAGCGACTTACAGTGGTTAGTGCACACACTTTCATTTATTGCATTCATGGTCTTTCTTGTTCCTCCAAGATGTCGACAGGATTCAATTGTTCCACCCGACTGCGTCACATACTGGAGCTGAGGAATCATGTACTGGCCCTGACAGAATTATCTATTTGAAATGATCCATCTGAAATATGAATATATGATTTAGACTACACCAGTACCCTTTGTGTACTTCATCAGTACTGCAATGAATCATTGAGTCCTCATAACATATTTGAAGTGATACAGGATCAATCAAGGCTATTGACATCAATTGAAAATACATGCACTGTTTACAATTGTCTTGTTGCTATGTCATTTACTGTATCTAATGAAAGAAACATGGTAGAATACAGACAACTTGAATTGTATGTTTATCAAACTGAAGGCCATCCACTCTCACACTGGAAACTCTTTTCAAATGTTCTCATCTCAAATGGCATAATGGTTTCAGGGTTTTAAGAAGGGCAGCTATCACTCTGTCCCTTAGCTCCATAAGAGGGCCTACTATTGCTCTGTCACAGAGTTTCATCACAGGGCCTGCTATCGCTCCACCACAGAACCCCCTCCTTGTCCCTAAGCTCCAGGACAGAGCCCACTACCTGTCCCAGTGCTCCATCATGGAGCTCCATGACAGGGCCTATTATCTTTCCTTCATAAGTCCCTTTCTCATTCCATCTTCAGAACTCTAGTCTGTTCCATCAGCTGAGAATGTCTGGTGCATTTATCTGCTATAAATGGGATCGGTGCTGGTACTTCCTGTATATAGCCATGTTATTTTTACTCATTATTCACTGTATATTTATTCCTCGTGTCCTTATTATAGTTAAAAAAAATATATATCTTTATCTCTGCATTGTTGGAAAAGGACCCATGACTAAGCGTTTCACTGTTAGTCTACACCTGCTGTTTACGAAGCATGTGACAAATACATTTTGATTTGATAATGTCCCTGGGACATCTTAAGAGAGGTACATTGATTTCTGCATCTCTTCTAAAGCGGCAGTGGCCAGTCTCCAACTCATGTGTTACTCCTTGGTTCCCACCAAAGCATCTCAAACGCTAGCCCCTCTCTTTCCGCTCTGTCTCTTCTTCTCTCATAGTCTCTCCATCACCGGCCTCTCTTTTATCCCTCAGCACATTCCCTTTGGTCTTCGGGGATGCTGTTTAAGCTGGCGAGGAGCAGGAGCTCTCCCTTTCAATTTAGGTCAACTTTCTGCCCTACTTAAGACCTCCCTCTCCCCCATGATAACTAGGTCACTATCCAACATCACACGCCTGCATACCCCTGTGTATCATCCACACAGCAATTCTATTCACTATAAAGAGTATAGGATGTTATGACAGCGAACAATCAGTATGGGCATTGGGGTCATGGATATGCAGAGGCTTGAGCTTGAGAGGATCACCATTGTCTTCTGGATCGGTATTATATATGTACAGTATGTGCTTCTGTGACACAGTGACATGAAATCTTCTTGGAATTATGTGACAAGGAAAAAATGACATTGCCTTGTAATTCTAGCACAAAGAAATAACATTGCATGTCCCTCTGCGACACAAACAACTGACATAAACAGGTACAGTAGAAGTCGGAGGTTTACATACACTTAGGTTGGAGTCATTAAAACTCATTTTTCAACCACTCCCAAAATGTCTTGATAACAAACTATAGTTTTGGCAAGTCGGTTAGGACATCTACTTTGCGCGTGACACAAGTATGAATATAATTTTCCCAACAATTGTTCACAGACAGATTATATCACTTAGAAATCACTTAGAAATCACAATTCCAGTGGGTCAGAAGTTTACATACAGTAAGTTGACTGTGCCTTTAAACAGCTTGGAAAATTCAAGAAAATTATGTCATGGCTTTAGAAGCTTCTGATAGGCTAATTGACATCATTTGAGTCAATTGGAGGTGTACCTGTGGATGTATTTCTAGGCCTACCTTCAAATTCTGTGCCTCTTTGCTTGACATTATAGGAACATCAAAAAAAATCAGCCAAGACCTCAGAATTTTTTTTGTAGACCTCCACAAGTATGGTTCATCCTTGGGAGCAATTTCCAAACGCCTGAAGGTACCACGTTCATCTGTACAAACAATAGCACGCAAGTATAAACACCATGGGACCACGCAGCCGTCATACCACTCAGGAAGGAGACGCGTTCTGGTTCCTAGAGATACTTTGGTGCGAAAAGTGCAAATCAATCCCAGAACAACAGCAAAGGACCTTGTGAAGATGCTGCAGGAAATAGCTACAAAAGTATCTATATCCACAGTAAAACGAGTCCTATATTGACATAACCTGAAAGTCCATTCAGCAAGGAAGAAGCCACTGCTCCAAAACCACCATAAAAAAGACAGACTACGGTTTGCAACTGCACATGGAGACAAAGATCGTACTTTTTGGAGAAATATCCTCTGATCTGATGAAACAAGAATAGAACTGTTTGGCCATAATGACCATCGTTATGTTTGGATGAAAAAGGGGGAGGCTTGCAAGCCGAAGAACACCATCCCAACCGTGAAGCACGGGAGTGGTAGCATCATGTTGTGGGGGTGCTTTGCTGCAGGAGGGACTGGCGCACTTCACAAAATAGATGGAATCATGAGGCAGGAATATTATGTGGATATATTGAAGCAACATCTCAAGACATCAGTCAGGAAGTTAAAGCTTGGTCGCAAATGGGTCTTCCAAATGGACAATGACCCCAAGCATACTTCCAAAGTTGTGGCAAAATGGCTTAAGGACAACAAAGTCAAGGTATTGGAGTGGCCATCACAAAGCCCTGACCTCAATCGTATAGACAATTTGTGGCCAGAACTGAAAAAGCGTGTGCGAGCAAAGAGGCCTACAAACTTGACTCAGTTACACCAGCTCTGTCGGGAGGAATGGGCCAAAATTCACCCAACTTATTGTGGGAAGCTTGTGGAAGGCTACCGAAATGTTTGACCCAAGTTAAACAATTTAAAGGCAATGCTACCAAATACTTATTGAGTGTATGTTAACTTCTGACCCACTGGGAATGTGATGAAAGAAATGAAAGCTGAAATAAATCATTCTCTCTACTATTATTCTGACATTTCACATTCTTAAAATAACGTGGTGATCCTAACTGATCTAAGACAGGGAATTTTTATTAGAAATAAATGTCAGGAATTGTGAAAAACTGAGTTTAAATGTATTTGGCTAAGGTGTATGTAAACTTCCGACTTCAACTGTAAGTCTGTGATACTGATATTTCCTGTCCAAAAATTATGCAGAAAAATTAATCCATGCTTTTGTTACTTCTAGGTTAGACTACTGCAATGCTCTACTTTCCGGCTACCCGGATAAAGCACTAAATAAACTTCAGTCAGTGCTAAACATGGCTGCTAGAATCCTGACTAGAACCCACATTTTTTTATCATATTACTCCAATGCTAGCTTCCCTACACTGGCTTCCTGTTAAGGCAAGGGCTGATTTCAAGGTTTTACTGCTAACCTACATAGCATTACATGGGCTTGCTCCTACCTAGCTTTTCGATTTGGTCCTGCCGTACATACCTACGTGTACGCTACAGTCACAAGACGCAGGCCTCCTAATTGTCCCTAGAATTTCTAAGCAAACAGCTAGAGGCAGGGCTTTCTCCTATAGAGCTCCATATGGACCATTTATGGAATGGTCTTTCTACCCATATGAGAGATGCAGACTCGGTCTCAACCTTTAAGTCTTTATTGAAGACTCATCTCTTCAGTAGGTCCTATGATTGAATGTAGTCTGGCCCAGGAGTGTGAAGGTGAACGGAAAGGCACTGGAGCAACGAACTGCCCTTGCTGTCTCTGCCTGGCCGGTTCCCTTATCTCCACTGGGATTCTCTGCCTCTAACCCTATTACAGGGGCTGAGTCACTGGCTTACTGGTGCTCTTCCATGCCGTCCCTAGGAGGGGTGCGTGTGCTGTGGGCTATACTCGGCCTTGTCTCAAGATGGTAAGTTGGTGGTTAAAGGTATCCCTCTAGTGGTGTGGGGGCTGTGCTTTGGCA
Organism: Salvelinus fontinalis; assembly: GCF_029448725.1. Lineage (NCBI taxonomy): Eukaryota > Metazoa > Chordata > Actinopteri > Salmoniformes > Salmonidae > Salvelinus > Salvelinus fontinalis. Next base: position 36,818,439 of record NC_074681.1, on the reverse strand, counting down.
AGGTGGGTGGGGTTATTTACTGCCTGTTTGGCCCTGTCCGGGGGTATCATCGGATGGGGCCACAGTGTCTCCTGACCCCTCCTGTCTCAGCCTCCAGTATTTATGCTGCAGTAGTTTATGTGTCGGGGGGCTAGGGTCAGTCTGTTATATCTGGAGTATTTATCCTGTCTTATCCGGTGTCCAGTGTGAATTTAAGTATGCTATCTCTGATTCTCTCTTTTTCTCTTTCTTTCTCTCTCTCGGAGGACCTGAGCCCTAGGACCATGCCTCAGGACTACCTGGCATGATGACTCCTTGTTGTCCCCAGTCCACCTGGCCGTGCTGCTGCTCCAGTTTCAACTGTTCTGCCTGCGGCTATGGAACCCTGACCTGTTCACTGTGATTACTATTATTTGACCATGCTGGTCATTTATAAACATCTTGGCCATGTTCTGTTATAATCTCCATCTGGCACATCCAGAAGAGGTCTGGCCACCCCTCATAGCCTGGTTCCTCTCTAGGTTTCTTCCGAGGCTTTGGCCTTTCTAGGGAGTTTTTCCTAGCCACCGTGCTTCTACACCTGCATTGCTTGCTGTTTGGGGTTTTAGGCTGGGTTTCTGTACAGCACTTTAATATATCAGATGATGTAAGAAGAGCTATAGAAATAAATTTGATTTGATTTGAATTGACAATCACAATATGCCATTGTGACACAGAGACATGACATCACTGCGTGCCTCTGTGACACAGGGAAATGACATCACAATGAGCATACAGTATGTGACCCAGATAAAGGACATCACGATCTACCTCTATCCCTACCAAAGAATTACATCAACATATGATTCTGTGACACAGGGAAATGACATATACCATTACATCACAATGTATACATGCAATACAAAGATGACTTCACTATTCGTCTCTGTGACACAGATGAGACAGAAAAAGATATCACCATCAACAAACCCTCCAGTTTGATAATCAAACATTTATTTCAATATTTAGACATAGTCAACTCCATAGAATGGTGAAATACAGAGTGTATTTAGAATGTGAAATACAGAGTATGTCTGGTGGTATCATTATACACAATGATTGGAATTCACCCTCTAAATAGGAGCGACTTCTGACTGAGACTTCTGTTTCGTTAGCCACAAAGCTATCCACCAATCACCACATCTGTTCTGAATGTGCACAGGCCAACGTTACAAATGTATAATAAAGCCAACTGACAGTTCGACCATAGAAATAGAATGACTAGATTATATATTTCTATACATTTAATTTCTATGCTCTCAACTCTATACAAATACATCCTCAGTCTATTAAACATCAAACATCTTCTTCTGCCAAACATGATTTATTTATGTAGATATGCTTTCCAAACAACATTTCCTAACAACTGCATGGCAAAGTTACAAATATTGTATTTACAGTGATAGAAATAATTACGAGTTAATCAATTGGTTGATTGATTGAGTAGGTATAAATCAAGGTACCAGCCAAAACTTTCAAAAGGTGTCATATACAAAAAATAAGCCTTTCGATACAGTACATATCAAAATGACCATGCAGATATGACCACAGTTTAAAGCCATCATGGAAGTATACAGGCAAATATAAAACGTTTTCCCCTTAAGCTGTCACCTCCAATATACCCTTCGAGACATAAAAAATATGTATAATATTTATATAATATCAATTCAGTTTCAATGAAAAGAAAAACACACAAAAAAACGTGATTATTGATGGAAATTTTTAACAATATCTTCATTTAATACATCCAGTCTTAGGTTCATATTATTGTGTACAGACACAAACAAACTGAATACATTCCTTATCTTGGCAATCCAAATGCAACTGACATATCATGACCACTGTAAAAAGTAGATATCTCAAGTCTCACGTTACTTCATGAGTAGATATTGTTCTATGAACATAACACTCATGTCAGGGGTCTCAAACTGGCGGCCCACGGACCACAAACATATTTAATGTGGTCTAACCTTGATTTAACCTGATTGAAGACAAGAGAAGAGAACGTGGTCCCCGGCGAAATGGCTTTGAGACCCCTGCTGTATATGTACAGTAAGCTCTTGGCACAGTTTTGTAAAGGTATCAGCGTACTATAATATAAGTACTATACACGCCCTACTTACATTTATAGATTGTTGAATGGTTCTACCTTTGTACACAACAAACTGGATATAAATCATTGATTATTTGTCATTGAACAATTATCTTGTTCAGTGGCAGCATATCACACACATATGGATCACATGTGATAGTTACAGTGCCACTAACTATTGGTAGTTACAGTGGTATTTACACCATAACTAGTGGTAGTGAAAGTAATGTTATTTTTTCACTTACGTACTTTAGGTCAAGGTTGTAATAGTTTTGTTTGTTCATTTTTATTTCTATTCGTTTTGACACTTTTATTTGAAATTCAGTTGAGTTTCAGTTTGTTTTCAGACCTGATTTGTTAGTTTTGATTTAGTTTTAGTCGTATAAAAATATTTATATTTTGTTTTGATATTATTTAGTGCTGGATTCAATCCGTATCGCCAGAGTATCGCCGAAGATCCGCATTAAAATGTAAAGGTCATTTCCGATTGAGCAGACATATACAACGTTTACAGTGAACGCAGTCGCCGCGCCCGCGGGAACGTTGCCTTGAATTGTCAATCACGCTATATAGCGGATCTTCAGCGCTATGGATTTAATAGAGCCCTTAGTTTCAGTTTTAGTGTTAGGGACAGACAGCATGCATGGGAGGATAGGAGCCATTTGTGTTGCATAGTTTTTTTGAGGGGGTGTTTTTTGGGATGTCGTCCTCTTGCAACTGGGAGGCAGTTATACATAAGGTGACTTTTAAGGTCATAGGTTAGTTTTATATGATTAAATAAAAATATTATAAATTATTAAATCAATCTCAATTTTAAAAAAGGAATAGCGAAAGAAATGGAATAGCAAAACATACGGTGTTAGGAAACTTTCTCTAGAGTATGTTTACACCCGTACTTTTTACATTTAGTAGTACTGTACATGTAAGAAGAATCAAATTATCTACCTAGACTATTTCCCCCCCTGTTAGCGAGTGATAGCTAGTGTTGGTGATCGAAGATTGCGAGGATAACGACACTGAGCCTTTTTCTAAAATATTTTATGAGTTGGAGAACAGATCGGAAGGGACCTCAGACCATTCCTCCATACAGAATCCTTCCAGATCCTTGATATTTTCATCTGTGCTTATGGACTGATTCTTTGTGGATTTTGATGTGTGCTTGGGGTAATTGTCTTGCTGGAAGATCCACTTGTGGCCAAGTTTCAGCCTCCTGGCAGAGACAACCAGGTTTTTGGATAACATATCCTGATACTGGGTAAAGTTCATGATGCCGTTAACCTTAACAAGGGCCCCAGGACCAGTGGAAGGAAAATAGCCCCATAACATCAAAGCTCCACCACCATATTTTACAGTAGGTATGGGGTTCTTTTCTGCTCATGCATTCTCATTTCGACGCCAAACCCACCACTTGTGTGCGTGGCCAAAGAGCTCTATTTTCATGTCATCTGACCAAAGCATCGATTCCAATCCAAGTGCCAATGCCATTTAGCAAAATGTAGGCATTTAGATTTGTTGGATGACATGAAAATAGAGGCACAAATACAGTGGTGTAAAGTACTTAAGTAAAAATACTTTAAAGTACTACGTAATTATTTTTTGGGGGTATCTGTACTTTACTTGACTATTTATATATATATTTTTTTACTTCACTACATTCCTAAAATGATGTATTTTTTACTCCACACATTTTCCCTGACACCCAAAAGTACTCGTTACATTTTTGAATGCTTAGCAGTACAGGAAAATGTGCCTGGTCATCTCTACGGTCTCTGATCTGGCGGACTCACTAAACACAAATGCTTAGTTTGTAAATTATGTCTGAGTGTTGGAGTGCGTCCCTGGCTATCCATAAATAAAAAAAATGGTGCCGTCTGGTTAGCTTAATATAAGGAATTTGAAATTATTTAGACTTTTACTTTTGATACTTAAGTATATTTAAAGCCAAACACTTTCAGACTTCTACTGAAGTTGTATTTTACTGGGTGACTTTCACTTTTACATGAGTCATTTTCTATTAAGTTATCTTTACTTTTACTCAAGTGTGACTACAGGGTACTTTTTCCACAACACCAAAATTGTTTTTTTCAAACTTGCCGGAATTCCACGTGAGTCCACTTACAGTAGTACATTTGTAACAACATAAATATTACAGCTATTCGATCAAATAAGCCTCACACAGCAAGTTAGCAATTCAAATGTATTTTGACCAAATTTGACAGCTCCATACAAAAAAATCACCACTTCCTCTGCTTCTGGCTGTATTTTCACATGGACAGATTTTGGGGTAGATTCAAGCCTCTCGCTTCGCCTCTTCCTCTCTGTAGCGATTCACAAGCTAGGCCTATTTGAAACGTCGCCATCTCTTGGACGCATTTACCCACCAGATTTAAACGCTTGAAAATCGCATTGAACACCCAATTTTCTTATAAAAATTAAAAAATATATAAAACTGGACATAATTCATGATGGTTTATTTTAGTTAGTTTTGGAGTCAAAGATAATAGTTTCAGTATAGTTTTAGTTTTTCAAACAGGTTTGTTAATTATTTTATTTTACTAAATAGTTTTTTCATGATTAGTTTTAGTTTCAGTTTTAGTTTACTATAATAAACTTGCTTTCGATACCGATTATGACTCACTTGTTTACTATTCCTCTTGTGGGAGGGAGAGGGATGGTATTGGCATTATACAACCTCTTCTCTCAAGCCTTGTTTATACCTGGTGCAAACATGCGTTCTTTGTACTGATCTTGCCCTCACTCTGATTGTGCCCACATTTTCAGAAATGCGTCTAATGTGGTATTAAAATATCTCGAAGGCTGCATTTACACAGGTAGCCCAATTCTGTTCTTTGTTTCACAAATTGGTCTTTTGACAAATCAGATCAGCTCTGAAAAATATCTGATGTGAAAAGCCTAATCCGTCCACTGTGTCTGCATTGGTACCATATTTCCTGGTTCCACCCTGTATGTAAATTATATGACTGCTATTCTTTCAAAATAATATTTATTTATTTTAAGACACCTATTGATGAGGTAAGTCAATGGTGCCATCTGTCAATGATTTTAAAGGGCGAGATAACGATGATTTAAATGGTTGCACTGTCCACATTTGTCTACACTTGTGTGCCTGACTACCTCTGTGTACCTGACTACCTCCGGACGTGGGCTGAAAGATCTGATCACAATGCACAGTCAGAATGTGAACAAGATCAAGAAAGGACGCATGTTAGAACCAGGTATAAACAGGGCTTCAGTCGTGACTCGTACATGGTACATTATAGCCCAAGGGAGAATAATGTATGATTTAATTGAATCTAACAGTACAACCAAAGTCCACAGCACAGGCTTGGCTGTCACATTGTCCAATCTGGAAAATCAACCGGATAATTAGACCCATTAGTGTGCGCATAGCAATGGTTGGGAAGAGAAGCCTCTCCTGAGAGTGGTTTCCATTTTATGGCACTCATCAATAGATACATTACTTGAAAATGAGTTGAGTGCAAAGTAAGTAGCATTCACAACATGTACAGCAGTTATAGATTTTAGTTGAAAAAAAAACGAACTATTTAGTGGACTTCACCATTCAGGTGGCTATATGAGCTGATAGGAAAAAGGTTACTTTATCAAAATGTGAATAACAGCGAATACTTAATAGTACACTTCTTTTAAAGGCAACAAAGGACACAAAGACTCAAAGTCCTTATTGAATTTCCCATCTTTAAGAAATGTTTTTTTATTAAGGCTCCTAGTAAGCAATTATCTTACATAGTTAACCCACTGCCCTTGGTTGTCTATTAATATACAGTATTTGCAGCTGTATACCCCTGTGAGCTAAAAAAAAAAGCACGACATACTGTTTTTCAGAAATCCCAGTTGTAAGAATCCCAGCGTCTGGAGGAAATCCACTCACGACCTTCTGAAAACCCTGGGAATTTTGGGAGAGTTACTGGAATATCGCAACCCCAGTGATAATATTTGGTGATTTCTCAAAACATTGCTCTTTTATAAATCACCTGCCAAATCAATGCATCCCCTTGTAAAGTTCCAAAAACAACAACTTTGAATAAACACATCTCTGGTAAAAATAGACTATCAATAATTAGCAAAAAGCAAATGAGGACATGTGGATATTGTTGGCAGCACAATCAGAGTACTATAAATATGTACAGTACATAGCAAAAAATAGAAACATTTATTTTCACAATTGTCAGGGTACTATATGTATGAAAGTTGTATTATGAAAAGCACCTCTAGAGTTGCTATGCATTTACTATGCAGTTGCTATGCAGTGCAACACACTATGACAATCACATTACACAGGGATATTTATATGCTGAGAAAGAGAACAGATCGTCAACGGAAAAAGCCTACAAAACATCATGTCTATCAACTTTGGGCGCGTTCGTAAATTCACTCTGGCTATCTACTCCGATTTCAGAGCACTCTCGTCTGAGTGTGCCAGAGCGCAAAATAACTGATGAATTTACGAACGCTCAACACCTGTTGAATACGGCCAGTATCAGTAAACATAGGCAAAAAAAGCGCAATTAAATTGTTGCCAGCAGCACAGTTACAGTCACCAAAGCTCTGGATAACATAAAAACAGCCTAACCAGCTCTGCTAGTGTGAGTAAAATGGTCAGAGTGAGCTGTTCTCTCATTTATGTCTGGAAGTAGCTAGCAAGCTAGCTAACTTTAGTCAGTTAGCTTGGGTGAGTGACTGCCGTTGTGAGGACAGAACGCTCAGATCAACCCTACTCCTCGGCCAGTGTCCAGTGTGCGCTCTGAACGCTCCGAGAGCGAAACGCTCTAAATTTACAAACGGACAATCTGACAACGCTCTGAATTTACAAACGCACTCAGAGCACTCTCTGGCACTCCAGAGAGAATTTACGAAAGCACCTTTAATAAACAACTTGCACGGTTTATTGCCATCAAAGGCTCTTGCAGGGTGATAACAAATAGTATCAAATTCTAAGTTCAAACCACTATAGCCACTATATAAAAAGAGTTAGAAGTTGTGCTTCTCAAATGGATCAAAGTTAATGTAATGAAATGAGGGTTGAAAAGTGTGCGCAAAATTACCTTGTAGCGATTATCCAGCATCTCCTGCATTCTTAAAGGATTATTGTGTGTGCTATAGTTTCATTTTCTCAAAGAACACACACCAGTAAAGGTAGTCCAGTCCTATCAAACCAGGTCTAACAGTAAAACAACTGTGAAAAATGAAGAATTATCATATTATTGAGTAATGGAAAAAACCCTATGTACAGTGGCCTTCCTGGACCAGAAACCCTAAGCTAGCTCTAATGAACTATGACCTTATACAGCCGTTTATGAGCTGAATGTTCTCATTGGTCTTATTGTGGGGTCCAGACTAGATCCAGTGTAGAAGGCCACTCATGGGGGACACAGATAGGACCACCACATGGGCAGTAAGGGGGAATAGTAAGAATAAGTGCTGACTGTGCAGCTGTTCACTCCCTATACGCCAGACCCAGGGTGGGGGGCGGTGTGGGGGAGGTTCCTTTGAAATAGTTCCTGGAGTTGTCCGGACTTGGACCTCTATCCGGGAGCAGGATGATTTTGCCCTTCCTCCGCAGGGTGGACTCCCGACTGGAGGCGATGGAAAGGGTCTCGGAGGCGGCCTCGCTGCCCCCTCCACTTAGTCCCTCCACAGGGGTCACACGGATGGTGGTGATGCCCTGGTGGGGGTGGTGGTGGTGGTGGTGGTAGTGTGGGTGGTGCACGTGGGGGTGACCCCCACCGCCACGCTCGCTGCCAGTGTCCGTGCCCGTCTGACTCATCCTCCCGTCGATGGAGCCGTAGCCGTCCTTGAGCGAGTCGCAGCTCTCCGAGTCGCGGTTGAGGTCGTTGAGCTCAAAGGACTGGCGGATGCTGCCCCGTTGCTCCTGCGGCTTCCACCTCCAGGAGCCACTGCCATCCGGAGGCTTGATCACAGGCTTGTTTTCCGGGTGGGCCTCCACCCTCACGATGCCCTGGCCGGGCTCCTGGTCTGTCAGGGCCTTGTAATGGATGGAGCCTGTGCAGCTGACCACGCTACCGTCCTCGGAGCTCTTGGGGCTGCCGTGTTGGAGCAGACCCTGCTGCTTGGACACGGTGATGACCTGCATGATGCGCGGCTGGTTAGTTAGGCTGTTAGTCCTGCAGAGGGCGCCCTCTTTGGCCACCTTCAGCCACTTGGAGCGCACGGAGCCTCCCCCGCCAGGGATCCCACCACCGGCATAGCTATCCTCCCTGTCCTCGTCATCCTCATCCTCCCTGGTGGAGGTGCTGCTGTTGTGCTCCTGGGTCTCCTCGGGGATGTGGACCAGCTGGGAGGAGCCTGGCCGGGACTGGATGGAGACGCGGGCCCCCGCAGCCAGGCCGCTGCTGCCCCCATTGTGAGGGAGGTGGTTGGACAGCGGCACGATGCTAGCTGCCAGCTTCATGTACTGGGCGGGGATGTGTCCCTGAGCACGGAGCTCCGCCTCCAGGCCCATGGCGGATGGCTCAGAGCTGCACCTCAGCTCCATGGTCCTCTGAGGCGAGGAGGAGGAGGACGTTGAATGGTGGCGTCCCACCACCACCCCACTGTCCATCACCTGAAGAGAGAGCTTGCGGTTCTCGTTCTTGCTCTTCCACTGAGACAGCAGCTGCTTGGAGCGCGTGGAGTCCATGGAGGCGTGGATGCTGGCGTGGCGGCGCGGGACACGGTGCTCCTCGGGGAGCGAGCCGCCGTGCGACCTGGGTAACGTGCTACTGTTAAAGGTCACCAGGCTGTCCTGTTTACACAGGGTGCTTGACGAGGTGATGCACTCCACGTCAGCACTGGCCCTCTTCAGGTTGTTCAGGGAGCTGGACTCGCGGCAGGAGGGGACCCGGGTCAGGAGGGTCACGGGACGGGCGGCGGTGAGGCTGTCGGTGGTGCTGGCGCTGTTTAGGCTGTTCATGCTGTTGAGGCTGTTGGGCTGCAGGTGGCGCCCTGCGCTCTGGCTGACGTTGGGCACGGTGTTGCTCCTGGGGGGCTCGCGGAGCGGGGGAGGCTGGGGCTGCTGTCTGGACGTGTCCCGAGTAGGCTGGAAGTTACCCACTGCATACAGACCCTGAAGGGAGGCCAGACCATGACAGAATTCTTTTTAGGTTGAACTACCATCCTGAACTACCTCTACCTACCTATCTATACCTAATATATCTGTATCTACTTATAACTGTCAAAAAATTTCTTTGGCGTCTCTAGACAGACATTAGTACACAATCAAGCATCATTCAGTGAACATATTAATTAAATATAAATTAAAAATTAAAAAGCCCAAGCAAGAGCAAAGAGCCATTCGTTCAACATGAGGTCTGCACGATTGTGTCAGTGGATTTGGTATGCCACTGGTCATGTGACATGTCTTAGTCACTGAGTCAGAGATAATGCAGCAGCAAACTGTGTTACTGTCGTGGTAAATTGTCAGTGGCACGATCATAGCCACAAGCACTTCTGATTTAATATTCCTCAATGTGAGGATATTGTGTGGGTGGGTGTAGGTGGTGTGACATGAATGTTTGTGGGATGTGCATGTCTGTTATTTATACCTGTCCATGATCCAGTACCATGAAAATTCAATATTTTACCGCATATTGCTGAAAAGGATTTGAGCAAATGCACAGTACTGTACAGTATCTTTACCAATCGTAGTCATGTTATGTATTTCTGATGCTGCACATTAAGCTAATTCAATGCCCATTTCATTTTGGTGACATACCCATTACCATATAGCCTAATTATATCCAACAGTATTTAAATAATTTTGAAACATTGACACCCGCATACAGTAGCATGAATCATATTGCTCAAAACTAGTGCATCCTGCTCTGTTCAGCATGCCGGTAATTGGATTTCTGTAACCCCATTTACAAAAGCACCACAGACTCAACAAACAAGCTAGCAAAACATGCCACTATTCATTACATCCATCAATATACAGACAGACAGTTGCACCTTTTCTTAGAGGCTCCACTCTTAGAAAAAATGGTTCCAAAAGGGTTCTTTGGCTGTCCCCGTTCCAGTTAGAACTCTTTTGGGTTACATGTAGAACCCTCGGTGGAAAGAGCTCTACATGGAAACAAAAGGGTTCTACCTGGAACCTAAAAGAGTTCTTCAAAGGTTTCTCCTATGGGAACAGTCGAAGAACTGTTTTAGGTTCTAGATAGCACCTTATTTTTCTAAAAGGCTAGAAGGAGATGAGAGGCTATATCACCTATATCAGAGGTGTGCTCTAGTATTAGAAAGAATGGCTTCAATGAGCTTAATCTTCAGATCAGTGTTCTTCAAACCTGGTCCAGGTGACCCACAAGGGTACATTTACATTTAAGTCATTTAGCAGACACTCTTATCCAGAGCGACTTACAAATTGGTGCATTCACCTTATGATATCCAGTGGAACAACCACTTTACAATAGTGCATCTAATATGCAGGCTTTGCAGGCTTTTGTTCCATCATGATACTAACACACCTAATTCAACTAAATCAATTTGGCCTGTTCTTTCATTTACAAGGTGAATCAGGTGTGTTTACAACATGGACTGGAACAAAACCTGCACCTCTTGTCTGTATCCAGGACCAGGACTAAAGAGCCTGGTGTGTCCGAAATGGCACATTATTCCCTATATAGTGCACTTCTTTTGATCAGAAAAAGTAGTGCACTTTATAGGGGATAAGGTTCTATTTCATTCGCAGCCCAGATCTACAGTCGTCGAGTGTCACCAGTTAGTGTCCCCGGACCAAGACCTAGAAGAACAGTGATCAACTAGAGATCTACTAGAGCATCTCACCAGGTAGACGGCGATCCCTCCTCCGATGAGGAAGCCACAGTAGACGTCGATGGCGTGGTTCTTGAACTGGATGATGCGGGTCAGGCCACAGATGATGCCACCCATGATGAAGGTGAAGACCAGCAGGGGCTTCAGCAGCTTGGAGGAGTCCGTCAACGTAGCGTTGAAGTACATCTGGAGGAGACAGGAGACTCAGTGTGCCATTACTCAGGCATCCATATTAGGAAGTCGCCAACTGACAACTGTGGAAGTTTTGTCGGACAACTCACCATACTTACATTCTAAATAGTAGGCATTTTGTGTATGCGAAAAGAGAAACTTTGAAAGTATATGCATTCTTTAAATGCCAGGATGTCATACTCATTTCGGTTAATTATCTAGTAGCATTTTCTGTACACTATAGAGGAAGATGATCGTCTTTTCAGATCCACGTGCGTTTAACAACAGCTGATAATCAGAATATGGGACTCGCTCTACAAAAATGAACGAATGGCCGGTAACAAGCGCGATTGCACATTAGATGATGCCTTCACAGTATAGATGTACAGTGATCCCTCGCCACTTCGCGGTTCACTTATCGCGGATTCGCTATTTCGCGGATCTTCATAATGCATTTTTTTTTTTTTTTTGGTGCATTGTGCTCTGCATTCTGATTCGCTAAAAACTCACTCCCGCTTCTTGTATCAAAACATGCTACGAATTGTGCTATCATTTTGTCGTCTCGTGCAGTTATGTGTACGTACATAAAACAGCTTGGCAAATTTACATTAAGTTGGCCAAATTATCTTGTAATTTCGAACATCTCCTAAACCCATATGAGCCGTTCATGATGAGCCGTTCATTACAGTTCTCCAACGTAATCGATGGTGGCATGTCGGTGTACAAGGATCTTTTTGCAAAGAAGAAAAAAGAGCGACAACAGCTGCCTATCACTATGTTCTTCTCCCGAACAAACACACCTGCACCGCGGGCTTCAGAAGAAGAGAACACTGCAGAGCGCAGTCAGGATGCAGCGGCCCAGTCTGAAGAGCAGTGAAACGGCCTACACGTGAGTCACTGTATTTGTATACATGTAATAGTTGCTAATTGTAAAAAAAAAAAAAGTTTTCTATTTCGCGGATTTCACTTATCGCGGGTCATTTTCGGAACGTAACCCCCGCGATAAACGAGGGATTACTGTATTATGTAGTATGCTGTTATTCGTTGCATACTCCATTCAGTTTTACCAAACAGTATGTTCTAAATAGTATGTAGTATGATTACTAAACAGTATTCCGTTTTAGTAAGTAGTAGGCAAGACAGATTTCGGACACAGCCAGGGAGTTTTGTCTGACAACTGGCGAGTTCCTACTATGGATCCCGTACAGCAAAAAATTCAGCTATTGTCTATAAAGTTATCTATTTACCATATATCCAGTTGCATTAGGGATTCGACAAATTGTTCTTGTTTGTAGAGAGGCCTGGAATCAATACACTATAAAGTAGCTTTTAACTGTTAACAGAGGTAGCCCCTTGATATGCATTACGACTGCGTTCCAATTCAACCATTCCAAGGAAAATGTATGTTTTTGTGGACATTAACAGAGACTGTTCAAACCGAAAAACAGTAATATGGAAAACATTTGTAGAGTAGGAACCATGGTCCTCATAGACTAGACTGCTGTGTGGCAGTAGGCTGAGGAGAAGGATGTGTATGTGTGTACGTCTATGTGTGTGTGTGTGTGTGTGTGTGTGTGTGTGTGTGTGTGTGTGTGTGTGTGTGTGTGTGTGTGTGTGTGTGTGTGTGTGTGTGTGTGTGTGTGTGTGTGTGTGTGTGTGTGTGTGTGTGTGTGTGTGTGTGCTTGTAGCTGGATTACTTACAGAGACGTAGACAGCAGCGAAGGCGGCCAGAGTGGCATGCTGCGAGGGAAAGGACTTCCTAGAACGACAGGAGAGGGAGACAGTCATTTTTTATCTTCCGCTTGAGAGACGGTGAGACAGACTAAAGGGAAATCCACCGTGAAGGGCACAACCCGTGATCGATTTGCCATAGCAATGAGTTGGTTATATTTGCCCCACAAATCACTGACCATATTTTGAGCAGTTTGAGCATAAGCATTGCGAGTTATTGTCACATCCCTAGCCTGAGCTAGCTTGCCACCGAGGAATAAAGTCAACAAACAGCTGTTAATTTACTTTATTAAAAATGACGGCCAATCAGACTTCAGGAGCAGCACATACCTACTGTGCTGTAGCCGTCATTCATCTATGGTCCTCCTCCAGACCCACTTGCCTATTAAAGTATTCCATAGCCTACATAATTTATGCAAAACAAAAGCAGGTTAAAGGACTTAAAACATATGCTAATCCTAAGAAAATCAACAATGTTTAATCTGGCAACTGAGGGACCTTCTAACATGGATTACAAAGGGCCCTATCTCCTTGCAGATGTGCACAGGCCTACTTCCCTTCCTGAGAGGCTGGACAGAACCGAAGACACACAGTACAGATTCCGCATATTGAGTAAACAGAAACTGACAGCCTTGGTAAGAGCTGAAAATGATAGCTGTGAAACGCTCAGTTGCCTGGTCTGTGTGTGGGTTCAGGCAGATCTGCCACACATTCCCTGTTTCGTAAGTGCACCGGGATGAACTGAGTGGGCTGTAGGAACAGCATCTCCGGTTCTCCTTGCTCTCTTCTTATTTCTGTACCGGCAGACCGTAGCTAGGACAGCTACATTGTACAGTGAGTCAGACACAGTATTTATTAAGTTAACCCAGCAACTTGGTGGAGAATGGAGACATTAAAATAAAGAAGATTCACCCATTTTTTAATGTTATATTGTATTTGTGCTTCTCTGAGCGATTCCCAGGGTCATTTCATGTTTTCATGTGTATCTGAGCTACATGTATTGCCGTTCAAGCAGGCCGATATAGCATTTCAAATGGGTGATTATTTCCTTTAAGTGCCTTTAATAAACTAATGTCTCTGAGACTGGTGGTGAGTCACTCCTGAGGTAGAGGCTAGTGTGGGTGTTGTTTAGCAAGCTAGCGCTATTCTTAACATTGCAAATTAGCATTTCGTAACATAGCTTTCCAATGTACAGTATATGAACAACCGATAGATGTACAGTAGGCATGTTGTTGGTTTACTGGCGGGAAAAGGTGTTCGCTGTAATAATGTGTGAAACTTCTGTATATACTACATTGGAGAGATATGCTAATGACCATCTGTGGCAGCCCACTATAGATGACGTTGCGTGCCACTTGCAGAGCACAATTTCAGTGCCTGTGTTTACAAACTCCAGGGTGAAGTTTCTCCTACGTTTCCCCTTCAAATCTAGGATAATGTTCCCCTCCACCAGTCCTAATCTTTAATTATGATCTAAATGGCAAACATGATCCTAGATCAGCACTCTGACCTGCCAGCGTTGATGATGGCTGGGTCTGCTCCTCCAGAACAGAAGTCCTCTGTGATGAAGGAGCTGTCATCACAGGTCAAGTTGAGCGTGGTGTAATTGGGTTTACACACTGTCAGGAAGTATGGGGCGTGGTAGCCCGTCGACAGCTGGATGATATCAGTGATGAGAGCCGTGAGGCACAGTCCAAATACGTGGACCCCTGGTATAGTGATGGGGGGGGGGGGGGGGGGGGGGGGGGGGGCAGAAAGTGGGAGAGCAAGGGAGATATTACTCAGCTAATCACCAAAAGACAAGACAAAACACTATGCAGAAAATGTGGGCGTTCACTACGCAGCTGTGTCAGTGTTGTGTGTGTTGTGAAGTTCGATACGCCATTATGTTTCAAGACGTCACGATTGAGAAAATACCAAAACTTACCAACAAACCGAACAGCACGCCGTATATACGAGTTGAAATTGCAGCCAGCTGCATTGATATTGGCCTCTGTTTTGACCCCAGTCTTTCTCCTAGACAGACAGCAATACAGGATACCTTCTCCTATCATTATCTAAGAAGAGATTCGACAGAAAGGACAGACAGAGGGCGGGTTTAATTAACATAGACCAGGGTTGGGGTCCATCCTAGTTCAGTTTCTGTAAGTTGAATAATTGGACCAAATAATTTATTCATAGGATTGCTCCTGAATTGACTAGAATTTATTAGGTAATGACGCCAACACATAATGTATTCATAATCTCAGTTATGAGTTTCCTGTGGATAGCAGCATCTGTTAGTGAAGGAGAGATGGCTAAAGTGAATGCAGGGCTGCTCCACCACCTGAGGCAGCTAAAATAACTACATGCCTGTGAGGCAGCTAAAATAATTACCTGCCTCTGAGGCAGCTACACTAACTGGCTGCCTGTAAGGCAGCTACTACAGTCTGACACCTCCCATGGCTCCCAGTGCCATGCTAAGGTAGAGATTGGTTACTACACAGGACCACAGCTGGGACAAACCACAGGACCAGCGTGGGAAACTCCCTACGACAGCTGGCACGTACTATCTCACCTGCGGGGTGAGAAACAAATTATCCTATTGGGAAACACTGAACATCTGGGTTGAACCATCTAAGCAGCGGGGGGAAATATATCTACTCCATGAGAACAGGTGGGAAACACCATACAATGACAGACTGTATGAGAAAGAGGAAAACATCGACATGGAGAAAACTCCAGGGGATAACTTCAATTATGTATGAACACATACAGAATGTGAGATGCTCAGAGAGGCTTGGGAAAATGGTCACAATGGGGGACCAGCGTGTGTTTCAGGGGAAAGGGGTGTGTCAGCTCCTTCAGCTAGGACTTGAAATCTCCCCATTCTTGCTCCATGTTGCATGCCTTCTCAAACAGCTATAGCTGCATATTAATTCACACGTCAAGTCTTCTCTTGAGTTGGGCTCGGGGATGGAACAACTGTTAAACATCTGAGCTTGTGGTTGTTTGTGGGGGAAGGGTAGGGAGAGTGTGTGTATGTGTCCCACATCTGTTGCTAAGAGGTAAGGATGTTAGGAACAGTATAGGAAGAATCACAACAATTGTTTCCCAAAAATAAAATGTTGAAAAAAGTAGAGATCTGAATGGTTTCTGAATGCACTGCACATATTTAAAATAATATTTATATTTGTAAAAAAATATATATGGGGGATTGGAAAGAATGCAGACAATTACTGTACAATGATTGAAGCCACAATCTATTTGCAATACTAAAGCCCCTACAAAAATTATTCAAAATAAATAATAATAATAATGAACACATACACACAACACATTTGTGAATGTGTATGTCTGAAATAATGGAAAAGTGTGTTCAATCTCCAAATCGTAAAAGCAGTAGTAGAAAACAGAATTCTAAAGGGGTGAAATTTGTTTTGGCAGAAGAATCACCCATAAAAAATGGAATTTTAACAAAGAAGACATTGGACAAAATACACATTTCAAACATAACCAATAAATGATGACACTTGAACCCCTAAAAGCCCAAGGGCAGAACACTTCTTGAAGAGTGAGATACATTCATGCTACACAGGCATGCCCTTTGAATAAATTAATATCCGTTGTCAAATTGTTTAAACGTTCTATAACGGTTTACAATTGTCCATTCTAGGAGCAATTACTACAGTATAGCCTATACTGCATAACATGTAAGTGTGCGTTCGGCACAGTAGGAGGAACATGACATTAAATACATAATTGCCTGCATTTACTTTAATGATGAGAGGATCAGCGACTGGGAACAAATTAAATAGGCAGGATTTATAGTCCATCGATAATCTCCTGCTACAGAATATTGATGTTATAGAATCTATATATATATGATATATCTCAAACAAGGGGGATAATAGGACGTTAATGACTAAAGAAGGGAGATAGGGAGTTGCATTAACCATCATAGAGCAAGTTGCTAGAGGTGGACTCATAAGCCATTACACTGAAAAGATCTTTGTATGCTTTTGTATTATATGGCCGTCTTGTAGTTTTTGTGTACAATACTGTATAGTGACCTATTTCTTAAAGAGAATAACAGAACAAGTCACAGCTTAGTGTCTGAACCATATTCATTTGGACTGCAAAGCCAGTAACATAGTCCAATAAATGTCGTCATATAGCTAAAGTAGAAGAAAGCTAAATAGACAAACTAAGTGTAGATTCCTCTGTGTGTTTCCACCTCGAGACCAACTCATGCAAGCATTAAAAAACACAAGAAAACCCTTCAGTGGAAAGCTGTTTTATAAAAGCCATAAATGGTTTTAGCAGGTGAATTTCAGCTATAACAATATGTGGCCTTATCGTGGCTATGCTTTATCATAACCAACTGTCATTCTAAGCACCCTAAGGGACACCTGTTAAATAGAACATGCAGTAGGCTACTAAAGGGCTTCTACAAAAAAAAATCAACACATGACCCGAGAGATTTCTGTCTCAGGTCTGTCTGTTTGTCTGTCTGGCTGTGTTGATGTTCAGTCAGTGGCCCTATGCGGGTCACAGTCCAATAGAAGCTGACAGCGCCAGCCAAACTGTATGGGTCTGAGAGACAAAGCATGACACTGCAAGAAGCACAACCCCGCAGGTTGCCTAGGTGATAACAGCCGAAAGAGAGAAAGAGAATGTGTCGCCGAGCGAGACGCTCTCAGGGGAATTTTTGCTGAGGAGCATAGAGAGAGCAGCAGCAGAGTGATGCTGAAAATTGTATGAATATAACGCGCCAAATGAATGTCGAATTATGACAATTATTAACCAGAAAAATCTGAAGATGTTTTGGAACGTGTAGGCCAACACTTTCCATAAAAGGTCCATGGGAAACTGTACGCAGACACCTTCAGGCCTGTTGTTTTCTCACATTAGCAGTATCTAATATAGAGAAGAGACGATAGATAGAACAACATAGATGTTATCTTTATGGAAGAGACTATTACAAAACCAAGACCTTTAGCAAACTGATGGCACTTGAACCCCTACAAGCCCAAAGCCAGAACACCTTTGGAAGAGTTAGATATTACATATTAAAACAATGAAAACCTGTTCTTTACTAGACCCTAAAGGTAAATCCACTGTAAAGGGGGAAAAAACCTAGGTTAGTGTACACTTCTGGGTGAGTGAACCCTTAGAAGTGATCCTACAGCCTAGGAGTGAATTCATCTGCATGAGTAAACACATTGTGACATACCATTGGGAGAAAACCCTTCTGATATAATATATCCAGGTAAATGAGCATGCTAAGATATGAAAAGGCATACCTTTTTGAAGTGAACCCCAGACAGTGTGAGTAAGCCCTTTGGATTCTCCCTGAACTCTCATTCAGCATGAATAAACCATATGTGACTAATGAAAAGTGGATGAACCCTTATGAGGGAACACACTGAGATTAAGGGCATGCTGGCCGTGAGTAAGCCCTTAGAAATGAAACATGAAGAGTGAATTTAGCTGACAATCTGAATATGGAACCCTTAGAGAGGGACTAAGCACACACACAGTGAGTAAACCAGGACGGAGTGAGTTTTCCAGCACATGCCCTAAACCCTAAGAAGTTATCCCCTAAGAATACATTTGGTAGAACACTGACTGTGAGTTCAGCTAACACCGGAATGAAAGTAAACTGAAGAGCACACTGATGCTACTAGCTTGGTCCCAGATCTGATAGTACTGTCTTTCCAACTCCTATGGTCATTGTTTGGCGTGACTAGGAGTTGGAAAGACACCAAAAACATATCTGGAACCAGGCTATGATGCTACATCCTTCAGGCAACCAATAGGGAGCTAGGGAATGAGGTTTGTGGTTATACTGACCGTAGCTGTAGGTCCAGCGAAGGCCAGGCTGAAGAGCATGAGGAAAGGGATGACTTCCTCAGCGGGCTTGATGTATGGCATGCTCAGACTGCGGTCATTGCAGCTGTAACCCAACCGCACCGGTTTGAACACGTCGGTCAGCTCCAGAAAATATAGGCTGACCACAGAGGAGGCCATGATCGGGAGCTGGAGGGAGAGAGTGTGGGGAGGGAGGGAGAGAGGGGGAATGGTAGGGAAGACAGAGAGAGAGATGAGGTTGAGAGGAGGATAGAGGAAGACAGAAAGAGAAAGAGGGAGATAAAGCAGAGGAGGGCGATAGACAGATGTTTGAGAAAGAAAGGAGAGAGAGAAACGAGAGACAGAGAGGGGGAAAAGGTTAGAAGCTGTCATGATAACATATGGCAAGCAGCAGACAGAAAGCAAACTACTATAAGAGCCCTGTCGGACAAGCCATCCAAAATACAACCCACTATTCTTCAAAATGACATCCTTCCTGAGCACTGAGATTTTAGCCTTTTAAACAGCAATGCTCTTCCAGACAGGAGCCACTGTTTCCGTTTAACGACTTAATTTAGCAAACTAAGAAACATAGAGAATACAATGATAACTGGCTTGATATTAAACACTATTGTGCTAAGAGTGATTGGATCGCAACAGAATTCCACAGTCTTAAGAGCTTTACCACCGAGCACTTGTTGATAACCATCTGTTACCCAAGCACAACAACACTGTGAGCCACACCGCATAGTGCGCACAGAACCAAAACAACAACATGAACTGAACACGGAAAACACAAAACGAGTGGTTGATGAAAGCACAGCGATTACATAGGGTAGATTTCCCATTACTTCTCCCTTTATAGTTCACTCCACATCAGAAAAACCCAAGTGCTCTGTGAGAACTGGGTTTCTACAGAAATCACACAGGCAGTTTCCAAATACCTCTTGCAATGGGGACGACACATTACTACAACAGCAACAGAATGGCATAGCATGCAGTCTGCTGAAGATGCGTAAGGACTATTGATGAGAAAAATATGGAAGCGTAACATTTCAAGGGAAAATACATTTGAAGGGAAATGTTTATCTTTTTGCAGCTGACCAAAGGCATCTTCAGGGGCTGTGATGGCATTTACAGATCTAACACCAGTGAGAGCAACCATTCTCTGTTGGTGGGGGTGGACGTATTACTGTAGTAGGAGGGACTCTTATTAATACATGATCAGTGTCCCCCCCCGCGGGCCGGTTGAGCAAATGTAGGCTAATGTGATTAGCATGAGGTGGTAAGTAACAAGAAATGGACACAGAGCTATGAGGTTGGGGTTTTCTTGACCAACTAGAAGATTGTGCCCTAGTTACAGTCTAAGATATCACCAGGGCCCAGATTTAAGGTCACATAGTCATGCAAAGGTTACATAGTAAGGAAAAACTCCACTCCCCTATCGCTCATGTGAGTTTCTCCAGCTTCAAGCATTGAATGAGCTCTAATTCAAGTAATTTACACTTCTTCAAAAATGAAGGATTCTAGCTTTTGCATGCCCCTACATTTTTCAACTTAGGCGCACTCATGCTCCTTGTAAAAACGTTCACCTTAGAGCCCTGGCTACTATTACTAATTCAACCAAAACCACAATTTCTACCTTCGATTTATGCTCATTAATAATAACCGGACATGACAATGACGTCAAAATTTTCCGATACTCATCGACAGTGGATTTAGAAAGCAAAGTACCTGTTCCAAATGACGTGGGCCTGTGAAAAAGTTAAGTTAGGAGTCAGCTGTTTTATTTACTGCAAGATTATAGTGGTAGGCAGTCAACTTGATATTTCACAAAGCGGATCCTAGAAAATAAGAAAAGCCAGAATAACTGTCTAGTAAACACTTCACAGTTCCATACAGCTGCTTTACCTTAAAGCTGCACACATAACAAGCATTATTACTATCGCAGACAGACATGCAGATACATTTTGAGCAGTCTACCCTTTTCCTCCAGCCCTTGAAGGTCTGAAACGAACTGTCAAAAAATGTATCCTAGTTGGTAACTCTCCTACCTGGAACGGGTCATACCAACTCACTTCTACAGAGGTGACATTATCTTTCTGAAATACATCACAGTATTTACACTCCTAATAATAGAATAGAACCATACGTCCATACAATCCCTAAGCCTGAAACAATACAGAGGCCGTACATTTACATACTCAACAGAGAGAAACTAAACCCCTACTCCAAAATGTGGCACCACCACACTAGGCAATGTGAATGGGCACCCAATGCGGCACGTTGCCTCCCCTTAGGACCGGAAGCACACGTCGGACATGGGGGAAACAACGTCACAATTACCGTCTCTAAAGGGTTGCTGCAAGCTCACGTTTCGAGTTTCAATTGATAATTCCATTGGTAAACAGGCCATGATGATTGAAAGGGGTCTAAGTCCCCAAATCCCACTTGATGTCTGAGGATGAGTTGAGGTGACTGGGAATGCAGCAGTCTCTTGGATGGGTTCACGACGTGATTCATGCTACCCAGCCTCCCACTCTCCTGTTCAGACAACCACTACCAAAGTGATCTACAATAGGGATCATTCCTTAGAACATTTCTTCCTGTCAACATTCTAAATGTAGTATTCAGTGAATACTTGCTTTAGCTCCTGTTATTTTTCTATCACTCTAGTATACAGTAATTGTTGTATGATTTCACAAAATTGCTGCATGTAAAAAAATAAATATATATATGTGGCCTCCTGAGTGGCGCAGCGATTTAAGGCACTGAATTTCAGTCCTAGAGGGGTCTCTAGAGATCCGGGTTCGATCCCAGGCTGTGTTGCGACCGGGAGACCCATGAGGCGGTGCACAATTGGCCCAGCGTCATCCGGGTTAGGGGGGGTTTGGCTGGCCCGGGATGTTCTTGTCCCATTGCGCTCTAGCGACTCCTTGTGGCGGGCCGGGCGCATGCACGCTGACTTCGGTCACCAGCTGTACGGTGTTTCTCCGACAAATTGGTGCAGCTGGGTTCCGGGTTAAGCGAGCAGTGTGTCAGTGGGGCTTGGCAGGGTTGTGTTTCGGAGGACGCATGGATCTTTGTCTCTCCCGAGTCCGTTCAGGAGTTGCAGCGATGGGACAAGATTGTAACTACAAACTGGGGAGAAAAAGGGGTAAAAAAAAATACAATAAAAAATGTATATACATATCTAAAGTGAGTAATTTATAACTTTTAATGATAGCTAAATGCGGACCATGTAAACTAAGAACTGTGAAACGTTTCTTAAACCATCTGCTTGTGTGTGAGACGTTATTGACATGACAGTATAACCAAACAAACACAGAAGCTGCACATTTCTTCAAACACAACAATGGCGACTTAAATTAGTTCAATTACTTTGCAATTCACTAAATATTGGGGAAACGCTGCAGCATAATACGTAGCTTAACGTTAGTAATAAATAGGTAGAGTAGATGGACGCAAGGCAAGCCGCGTCGTCACAGGACCATTAAAGCAACCGAGCCCCTTCCATAACATGAATGATGACGAAGGAGAGATATAGAGTAGACCTATAAGCCACAGTGCCACAATTTCTACCGTATTGTTCATCACAATCCAATCCATCCACATGCATTAATTTCCGAAGCATCTTACATTTGCCTAAAAACTATGGGTATAAAGCTAATCGCAAACAAACACCTTAGGAGCTGTGCTGCCTGGTTGCCCACCATACTGATAGCACTTTGCAACCTCATGCTCGTCTAATAAGAGCTTACCATGCAAGACTGTTCCTGCATCTGTTTGATTACTGGAATCCAGGATCTGTGTAGGCTCTCTGCTCGTTTTGATGCCACCAGTTAATTGACTAATTGAGCTCCATAAAGAACTTAACTAAATGATGATCTGCACGATTATCTTGCCTGTCCTTAAGCTATCGTAAAGGAACATTAATGTAAATCGGCTGAAGGAGGGGCAGTGGGTTGTTCCCCACCCAAGGGCATATTTTAAAAATGCAGTGTCACATTGAATATTTATGTTAGAATAATACAGTTTCCCCGGTTGAGCGACCAATGGTTTATCAGCCACATTTTTCTTTCCTTACAGTAGCTCTGAATGAATAGTCACCATACCTTTTACCAACATATTATACATCAATTGAGTTTGTGGATTCCACTTTTCATGTTTCCACTTTTCATAATGATTCTGTTGTTGTTGTTTTTGTTGTTGTTGTGGTAGAGATATAACTTTTGTTTTTCATTGGATATTCCCTTCCATTCAATCCCATGGTAGAGCAGGCTGGGCCACCGGGGCAGTGATTTAAGTCCCATGGCGTGACACTTTTGTATTACAATGATCACTCATACTCTCTCTCTCTCTTACCCAGGGAAATCCTTCTTGTTGATGTCACACATAGACAAGAGTTAGCCTTTCTTCATATCCTGTTGAGGTTCTTTATGCTTACTCAAGCATAGTAAACAGTCGACATCAGCTAAAGAGGAATGAACAGAGGAAGAAAAAGAGGCTGGAGCAGAGAACTCTCCATGGCGCTAAAATGAGATACTGTGTACCACCATGTGTTTCTCCATTTTCATTACTCTTATCTTATTTTATCCTCACCTTTCCACTGACTTTTTACTGATATCAGACATGTTGGGCATTTATAGGGATGGAGAAGGCACCCAAATTTGGCCAAAACTAGCATTGCCATCCACACCAGTCACTGCTTCCAAGAATGGTATGGAATGGTACAGAATGGAATGAACTATTGAACTAACCTAACGTAGCAGGCAGAAAAGACACGCATGAAACTAGATCCCCTACATCCCTCAAACTCAACTCTGGACCTCGAAACCAGTTCCACTGCATTTTTTTCATTGTCCCCCTCTACTCAGGGACTGATGTAGACCTGGGACACCAGGCGGGTGCAATAAATGATCAGGAAGAACAGAAAACCAGCAGGCTCTGGACCTCAAAGGGTAAGATTTTAATAACCCTGCCCTAAATACTGGTCTTGACCAGAAGAAGAAATAACTGTTGGGGGAGGTTCTCTTGTGCACTGTTCAATGAATCCAGGAAATGTGGAGGAGTTAAGATGGAGTGTCGCTTTGTTAACGTCCAAAAGCGGAAGTCCACAGGCTCCCTTTCCATTTCCCCTGAAAAGCGGACCATCCAGTTGTTGGGGACTCGGCAGAAGCTACTATTGAACTAAAGCCAGCTCTGTTATGAGTTGGACCGTTAAAGGTCCAATGCAGACGTTTTTATCTCAATATCAAATCTTTTCCGGGTAACAACTCAGTACCTTACTGTGATTGCTTTCAATCATAATGGTCAATAAGAAACAAAAATAGCTTCTTAGTAAAGAGCATTTTCTCAATCAAAAATGTTGCTAGGACTGTCTGGGAGTGGTCTGAGTGGGGAGGGAAAAACTGAAAACTAGCTGTTATTGGCAGAGAGGTTTGGAACTTCCTTTCTTATAGGTCTATTAACATAATGTAAATATTATGTACCACCAGGTGATGTCACCAGGCAGGCCAAAACTCCACCCAACCAAAACAGGCTGACATTTCAGGCGGTCTTTTTAAACAGCTCTAATTCCAACATCAGTGCTTAAAGGCGCTGGGTCTTTAAGCCTGCATGGGCCACATATTCTCCAATCTAGACATACACTGAGTAGACCAAACATTACGAAGACCTTCTTAATATGGAGTTGTGGCCAGTTAATTAAACAGTCAGAGTCTCATCGAACTCACAAGTTAGCAGGACATTTATGTTGTTCATCCTCAACTCATATCCGTAGGGCTTATTTTTCCAATAGTGACTAAAACCAAAGAAGTCAGTGTTGACTTCCATCTTCTTGACGGGCAAAGTGAAGAACACCTCTGCATCTCAACGACATGTTTGCATTTAGAAGCCCCATGAGAAAGCTTGTTCAACTTAATATGGGGATCTAGCCCTCTCCAATGTGTACCTCCAAGAACCAGGCCATATAGCCTACTATTGGGGGAAAACGTAACCAAAGGAGTCTATCCTCACCTCTTCTATCACCGTCTGGTTTGGGTCTGTGTCTACCCGCTGCAAGGGAAAACTGCAGTGCATCGTCTGGTCTGTGGAGGTCACCGGTTGTCACCTGCCTTCCATCAAGGACCTGCTCGCCTCCAGGACAAGTAAGCGTGCAGATAAGGTCATCGCCGACGCTGCCCACCCCGGACACCCCATCTCTCAAAGACTCATGAGCAAAACCGCCCGCCACCTGAACAGTTTCTTCCATGCTGTGGCCCTCATCAACCGGCCATCAGGCTCATAGGGATTAAGTGACTTTGCATTGGGCCGATTACTGCACCTTGTCATCAATGACCTCGAATACCAATCTGCACTCTATTGCAATGGCCCAACACTGTATACTGTATTCACCACGGCAACATCCATCCCTCTGCTTATATAGATAAGATATATAGATCTGTAAATTGTATATTCCCCCTGTACTCAGCCTATAATACACTCTAGAGTTGTATGTTTTATGGTTAGTGTTCCGATATTGTATATTCTGTATGATGTCTATGTGGATTCTGATTGTGAAATCCATTATTTCAAAGACCAACCTGATGTTCTTTTCAGGTAACCATCTATAGTTAATCGTCAATCGGTCTATAATGAATGGAAAACATGGCCTACATATTTGGTGGAGCGTCATTAAACCCACTGTAATGCTTTGTAACTACATAGCAGTCTTCAGCGTCATGGAGAACTCCCAGATTCAGCAGATGCCATTACTACCGTTCTATCGATTAGGCCTCTAATCACACAAAATGCAAATGAATCAATCAATCCTTGGCTACATGAATATTTGAAATAGGTGTAACAGGCTGTTTAAAACAGTAGGCCTGCATAAACTAGCATGGCATATTAATATTCATGATTTCCAGTTTCATCATTCATCATTCATGATCCCTGCGTGGGAGAAAACAAGCAAGGCTAAACATGTTTAATTCTTTGAGTCATTTTTGCATATTCCAACTCGTTTTTATCAACATTCTCTAAATGATGTGGGTGTTGAGTTATATGAGCAATGAAACAGATATGAAACAAGAGTGATGTGACTATTCAGATGAGAGTGAAATGATTTATTATTTATCATGTTCAACACTTCAGTTGATTGGCTACTGTATGAATCTGTTATATGACACATGACAGAAAGACATGAAGATAGCCCCTACCGCCAGCTCGTTAACCTTGAATAAGTAGTTTTAGGGCAGCCTCATCATTCATCCTAGCCTTCAACGTGACTGTCATACCAATACACAGTGCCGTGACTGCCACACATTCTGCGCGGCTACCTGTAGGCAATGTGGTGTTGTGCATAAAATATGATACAGCTGTATTTCGTTACATTTCCGCGGTCAGTCACCGCATATTCATTCAAAACACATTGTTTCTCTCGGCTACTCCAGCGCCAGCGGTTCAATGCGCATTGGAGCTCTCGCGGAATGGTAAAACTCACCTACCTCAACGAAATAGAAACAAGGCAGCAAGGTAACGCTGTCTTTGGTCACCTTCCCTTTTAACCTCTCTTTGGCAGACATGATGAACCTCCTGTCTCTCCTTTGAGAGGCCGGAGACAGAGAGTTGTATTTAATTCCGCCCGTAATTTTGGCAATGTAAGAGATTACGCTTCTGTAGCTGGTGGTTTCAGCTTCATCGCCAAGTGTCGCGCTTGTGTTGAATGATCGGCTCCAATGCAGCCAGTCACTCGCGCACCAAATCACTATCGAAGCAAACCGCAAAACCGAATGGTAAAATAAAAAGGTTATGCGTATTTAGATATCTAGTGGGAAAAACATGATCCAAATATTGCATTGTATTCCTTGAGAGTATTGAGTATTTTGCAGGTGACAACAACGACGTGCAACGAGAAGGAAAATGCAAAAAGATCGATGCAAGTGACGTCAGAACAAGTGTGCTAAAAACCTATTTTTCACACGGGTGGCACGCATGGGAGTACGCGCACACCCGAATGAATACACGGTGCATTGAAAGTGTGTGTATGTGCTACACATAAAACGATTGTAGACCCTCTAGTTCTGCACTCATTGTTCATTTTCACGTAAAACATCTGTCATTGAACACAAAATACATGTAATCATTGCAGAGGGGAATTGAGGCAGAATTGCATATCAAGGCTACTGGTAATAGATAGATCACCTAAGCCTTTTATGCATATTTTGCTATAGTAGCCTAAGGGTCTTGAACAGAGAGGTTCAGGCAGACAGACAGACAGATAGAGGACAGACTGACAGACACATACAAATACCCACCTCTAAGGTCATTGCTGTACAACACAAAAACATCCTCAACTTTCCTTGTGTGTTTCCTTTTATGCAGAATGCTTTCCAATCCATTCACTTTAGCTGGTTTCCGCTTGTTTGTTATTCCACACAAGCTCTTTGGGTGAGAGATTCCTGACATCTTCCATTTCTTATGCCAATTTAGTGAATACTGGGGCAGTTAGCTGAATTGTGCCACTAAGCATGGGGTTTAAACCCTCAGTTCCAGCTTTGTTAACTCCTTCATGTGGTCAGTAAATTCTAATACTTTTCTAACCATTTTATTTTTTGTTTCAATTTGTTCTTATGTGGTGGTTGTGGTGACAGTTGTATCATGCTATTGTTGTAAGTGTAATTTCAGCTTTATTCAGGAAGTCACTCCAAGTAAATGTTTTGTTTTCCTCACCCTTCAATGTAAACACCAGACATTCTAATGTTATTACAGTTATTACAACAGATGTATGCAAACGAAAAGGGCAACAAACAACCAAATGTGAACTCTTTCTTCAATGACTTTAGATATCAGATTCAAAACTGATTAACCAAGGCCATAGTCTTAAAAAATGTCTGGGGTGGGATGTGTTTCACCTCAGGTGTCCACAATTCGGAGCTGGTAACTTCCGCCATCTAGTGTTAGAGCTTGAAAATTACAATAAAAGGGAAGGTTGCGTCACAATTGTTTGGAACAGCCTCCTTTCCTCACTACCTTAGTAACGTCCTTTGATGACCAATTATTTGAAACAACCTGATAAATATTGCCCTGAGACGTGTGTTGACCAGGAAAAACTCTTGATCCTTATGATAAACTACAAATACTCCCGAGCACCCTGAGTTGTTCATGGTCAAGTCACATGGTGTGGAAAAATCCAGGGGCCCTAACTAAAAGTTATTATATAAGATAAATTCCAGTCTTTTCAACTGTCAGTGATTAGATAGTAAATGGTGTTATTAAATGGTTTTGGAACATTGCCAATGGTGTGCTGTTAAACATGCAAGGTCCTTAACACCTACACACTCACAGCTCAGAATAACCACCCCAGCCAGGCTGGCAGGCAGGCAGATGCATGCCTTCTCAACTCCATTTGTTAAATGGGAGCCAAATAGGTGTTAATGGTAGGCTACTCCATGAACACGCATGACAAGGCAGTTCATTAGCTTTTTAGATTAGAAATCATTAATTTCACACTTTATTGTAAGATTAGCATTTTGTGATAGTTATATCTTCAATATAATTTGTATCCATTGTAGTCCTTCTCTTCTTCAAATCAAATCAAACTTTATTTGCCACATGCGCCGAATACAACAAGTGTAGACTTTACCTGTTAGGGTTGCGTCAATTCAATCTGGTATAAGGATAAGTATGACGATGAGTCACCGATTGTATGCTATATACTTTTTATTAACTAAGTAATAAATGGCAAATGCAATTTCCGTATATACGGGTTCAATGTATCATCACGCAGGATAAGACAGAGAACTGACTTGTTCCTGACAAAGATATTATAATATACTCTGACAACGGTAGTTCCTGCTTCCGAGCCGGCCTGTCACAGAGTAGAGACTGGGCGTGGTTTAGACTCACCCACCCTATCGCCGGCGCTCAGGCTAGTCCTAGCCTCTTTGCGCTTTTTGGTGTCCCGGCGCTGTTGCTGTGTAGATTACGCTCCCTCACCCCAGAGGCTGAGGTCAGACAGCTCTGCAACATTGTCTGCGCTATTTGCACCTGTATACAAAAGCACACTGTTCTCGCTCAAGGCTAACCACAGCTTCCCAGCACACTTATCTGGGGATAACTGTTACTTCCAGCACAAACACAAAGACACCCAGGCGCCCAGGCCAACAGTTGCTAATATTCAATCACATGTGATATAGTATTGGGTTATAGTGCATAACTCAGAACCTCACATACCGCGAAATGTTTACTACAAGCCCTTAACCAACAGTGCAGTTCAAGAAGAAGAAAATATTTACCAAGTAGGGTAAAATAAAAAGTAATAATAAAAAGTAACACAATAAGAATAACAATAACAAGGCTATATACAGGGGGCAACGGTACCGAGTCAGTGTGCAGGGGTACAGGCTAGTTGAGTTAATCTGTACATGTAGGTGGGGGCGAAGTGACTATGCATAGGTAACAAACAAACAGCGAGTAGCAGCAGTGTACAAGAGGGGGGGGTGTAAATGTAAATTGTCCGGTGGAGATTTTTATGAATTGTTCAGCAGTCTATTGGATTGGGGGTAGAAGCTGTTGAGGAGCCTTTTGGTCCTAGACTTGGCGCTCTGGCACCGCTTGCCGTGCGGTAGCAGAAAAAACTCTCTATAACTTGGGTGAATGGAGTCTCTGACAATTTTATGGGCTTTCCTCTGACACGCCTATTATATAGGTCCTGGATGGCAGGAAGCTTGGCCCCAGTGATGTACTGGGCCGTTCGTACTGCCCTCTATAGTGCCTTACGGTCAAATGCTGAGCAGTTGCCATACCAGGCGGTGATGCAACCAGTCAGGATGCTCTCGATGGTGCAGCTGTAGAACCTTTTGAGGATCTGGGGGCCCATGCCAAATCTTTTCAGTCTCCTGAGGGGGAAAAGTTTTTGTTGTGCTCTCTTCACGACTGTCTTGGTATGTTTGTACCATGATAGTTTGTTGGTGATGTGGACACCAAGGAACTTGAAACTCTCGACCCGCTCCACTACAGCCCTGTCAATGTTAACACCTTTTCCTGTAGTCCACGATCAGCTCATTTGTCTTGCTCACATTGAGGGAGAGGTAGTTGTCCTGGCACCACACTGCCAGTTCTCTGACCTCCTCCCATATAGGCCTTCTCATCGTTGTCGGTGATCAAACCTACCAGTGGTGTGTCGTCAGCAAACTTAATGATGGTGTTGGAGACGTGTTTGGCCACGCAGTCGTGGGTGAACAGGGAACACAGGAGGGGACCAACTACACAACCCCGAGGGGCCCCAGTGTTAAGGATCAGCGTGGCAGACGTGTTGTTGCCTACTCTTACCACCTGGGGGTGGCCCGTCAGGAAGTCCAGGCTCCAGTTGCAGAGGGAGGATTTTAGTCCCAGAGTCCTTAGCTTAGTGATGAGCTTCATGGGCACTATGTTACGCGGAGCGGCATAGGGGAACCCAAGAGCAGAATTATTTGAGGAAACAGAGATGAATGAACCACGGTATTTATTGTAACACAGGGAGATATGGAGTGCAGATCCGGGGAAGTTTGGATGAGTTGTAGGATACCGATGTGGAGTCTGAGGTTGGAGTGAGCTGAGTTGGGACAGGGTAAACAGGTCCAGAGGGGAATCCAAGGGAGTGGTGGTGTGGTGAGTCCAGAACAGGGTAGCAAGGTGGTGAAATGTGGAACAGGGGACAGAAGCCAAAGTCAGGGTGGCAAAACTGCAGTGAGAGGATAAACAGCGTCAAGCAGGGAAACAGGTACAGCAGGGTAACAGGATCTAGAATAATAATAATGACTAGAAGCATAAACTGACTGAGCAGAGATTACAATCGGTCCGAGTGGAAGTGGCAGAGCTGAGTATTTATAGAAGTCTTGATAATGGAATGAGTTGCAGCTGGTAGGGATCTGCCCTGACTCCAGCACACCTGTCTCTAACCACACAATCACACACAAACAGAAAGGGGGGGAAGAGAGCGAGAAAGAGAGAGAGAGAGAGAGAGAGAGAGAGAGAGAGAGAGAAAGAGAGAGAAAGAGAGAGAGAGAGAGAGAGAGAGAGAGAGAGAGAGAGAGAGAGAGAGAGAGAGAGAGAGAGAGAGAGAGAGAGAGAGAGAGAGAGAACTCGGGGAATGGCTGCAGGTAAAGCAGACACCAGAAGACCACTAGGGGGTGTGGCAGGAGCAGATGTGACACACTATGATGTTGAACGCTAAGCTGCAGTTGATGAACACACATAGGTGTTCCTTTTGTCCAGGTGAGAAAGGGTAGTGTGGAGTGCGATTGAGATTGCGTCATCTGTGGATCTGTTGGGGTGGTATGCGAATTGGAGTGGGTCTAGGGTGTCCGGGAGGATGCTGTTGATGTGAGCCATGACCAGCCTTTCAAAGCACTTCATGGCTACCGACGTGAGTGCCACGGGGCGGTAATTATTTAGGCAGTTTACCTTCGCTTCCTTGGGCACAGGGATTATGGTGGTCTTCTTGAAACATGTAGGTATTACAGACTCAGTCAGGGAGAGGATGAAAATGTCAGTGAAGACACTTGACAGTTGGTCCGCGAATGCTTTGAGTACACGTTCTAGTAATCCGTCTGGCCCAGCGGCTTTGTGAATGTTGACCTGCTTAAAGGTTTTGTTCACATCGGCTACCGAGAGCGTTATCACACAGTCATCCAGTTTAGCTGGTGCTCTCGTGCATGCTTCAGTGTTGCTTGCCTCGAAGTGAGCATAAAAGTCATTTAGCTCATCTGGCAGGCTAGCGTCACTGGGCAGCTTGCATCTGGATTTCCCTTTGTAGTCCGTAACAGTTTTGAAGCCCTGCCACATCCGTCGAGCGTCAGAGTACTAGGATTCAATCTTAATCCTGTATTGACGCTTTGCTTGTTTGATGGTTCGTCTGAGGGCATAGCGTGATTTCTTATAAGCGTTCGGATTAGTGTCCCGCTCTTTGAAAGCGGCAGCTCTAGCCTTTAGCTCGATGCGGATGTTGCCTGTAATCCATGGCTTCTGGTTGGGATATGAACGTACAGTCACTGTGGGGGGGACGTCATCGATGCACTTATTGATGAAGCCGGTGACTGAGGTGGTGTACTCCTCAATGCCATTGCATGAATCCCGGAACATATTCCAGTCTGTGCTAGCAAAACAGTCCTGTAGTGTAGCATCCGCTTCATCTGACCACTTCCGTATTGAGCGAGTAACTGGTACTTCCTGCTTTAGTTTTTGCTTGTAAGCAGGAATCGGGAGGACAGAGTTGTGGTCAGATTTGCCAAATGGAGGGCGGGGGAGAGCTTTGTATGCATCTCTGTGTGTGGAGTAAATGTGGTGTAGGATTTTTTCCCCCTGGTTGCACATGTGACATGCTGTTAAAAGAGGGCCGCTTCTGGGTGAGCATTTTCTTCTTTGCTTATGGCCTTACAGAGTTGGTTGAGAGTGGTCTTAGTGCCATCTTCACTTTGTGGTGGTAAATAGACGGCTACGAATAATACAGATGAGAACTCTCTTGGTAGATAGTATGGTCGACAGCTTATCATAAGGTACTCTACCTCAGGCGAGCAAGACCTCGAGACTTCTTTAATATTAGACATCACGCACCAGCTGTTCACCATGATGAATAGTGTTTGTACAGGATCCTACTGTATGAGTTGATCAACATACCGATCAATGGAATTCGTGCAAAACTGAAAGCGCAAACCACCGCATTTAACTATGGAAAGAGGTCTGGGAATATGGCTGAATATAAACAGTGTAGTTATTCCCTCCGCAAGGCAATCAAACAAGCAAAATGCCGGAACAGTGACAAAGTGGAGTCGCAATTCAACGGCTCAGACACGAGACGTATGTAGCAGGGTCTCCAGGAAATCACGGACTACAAAAAGTTAACCAGCCATGTCACGGACACCGACGCCACGCTTATAGATAAACTAAACACATTCTTTGCCCGCTTTGAGGATAATACAGTGCCACCGTCGCGGCTGCTAACAAGGACTGTGCCCCCCCCTCTCCTTCTCCGTGACCGACGTGAGTAAAACGCTCCCACGCCTCAGCCGGTTTGCCAGGCTCCCACGCCTCTGCCGGTTCATCTGGCTTCTACGCCCTAGCCGGCTTGTCCAGCGCCCTAGCCGGCTTGTCCAGCGCCCATGCCTCGTCCGGCCCGTCAGGCTCGCCCAGGTGGGACGCTGGGTGGCGTCCCTAGAGGGGGGGCGTACTGTCACACCTGCTCCTGTTCTCCCTCTCTGGCGCTTGAGGGCGCCACACTGCCTATCATTACGCACACCTGTCCCCTTCGTAACGCGCACCTGCGCCTCAGTGGACCCACCTGACCTCCATCATTATTTGATTGCCTCCACTTTATCTGTCTGTTTCCTCTGTTCCATCCCTGTGTCAGCATTGATGTCGTTATTTTGTTTGCTGTTCACATGCTGTTCCTGTCCTGTTTCATGTCCGTTATTTATTAAATGTTCTCCCTGTACCTGCTTCCTGTCTCCAGCGTCGATAATCACACAGATAGAAATGCAAATGGAGGAGGTGTTGCTATGTATGTCCATAGTCATATTCTCGTAAGAAGTACAGTATACACGTTGGCTGCAACAGTAAAATAAATAAATGAGACACAACATAGAGCTACGGTCTATTTTATAATGGGTAACTAGTAATAGGCTGATGCTAAGTATCTCAAAAACTAAAAGCATTATTTTTTAGACAAATCACTCGCTCAATGCTAAACCTCGTTTAGATCTATTATTGAATATTGTGGCTATTGAGCAAGTTGAGGAGACTAAACTGTTGGGTGTAACCCTAGAAAGCAAGCTGTCATGGTCAAAACGTATAGACTCAATGGTTGCTAAAATGGGAAGAGGTCTGTCCATGATAGGGCGTTGCTCTGCCTTCTTGATATCTCAGTCGACCAGACAGGTTCTGCAGGCCCACGTTTTGTTGCACCTGGACTACTGCCCAGCTGTGTGGTCATGTGCGGCAAAGAAGGACATACTGTAGGTAAATTGCTGTTGGTCCAGAACAAAGTAGCACGTATCGCACTTAGATGTACTGTACATGGAGTGAGCGTATCAGTAACATGCATGTCAGTCTCTCCTGGATCAAAGTTGAGGAGAGATTGACTGCATCACTATTGGTCTTTGTGCAAAGCATTGATGCGTTGAACATACCGAACTGTCTGTTCAAACAGTTGGCACACAGTTCAGACACTCATCGGTACAACACAAGACATGCAACCAGAGGTCTCTTCACAGTCCCCAGGTCCAGAACAGTGGCTGGGAAACACACAGCGTTAAATAGAGCCATGACTACATGAAACTCTCTGCCACCCCAGGTAACTCAAGCTAGCAATAAAACCAGTTTCAAGCAGGAAAAACACCTTGCTGCACAAAGGGGGCTGTGAAGAGACAGACATTTTCTATATATATATATTATATTGTAATTTGCAATGTACTATGTATTAGACTAGATATTGTGTGTATGTACTGACATGTAGGTTGTCTGACGTTTTAAATGTATGTAGTTCAGTCCTTGACTTATAATGTTCTGTACTATGTATTTTGTCATGTTTCATGTGGACTCCAGGAAGAGCAGCTGATGTTTTTGTAGCAGCTAATGGGGATCGTAATTAATACCAAAAAACAATGGAGGTCTGTTTTAATTTATACTCTATTATGTAGAGTTCTAAAGTTTGGTTTGAAAAGGTCAATACGGCTGCACATATTGGCTTCTTATGTTTTGGTTAGGGGGAAGTGGCTGCTGCTGATAAGGTCACTGTCCACCATCCTTTTTTGCTAAACTTTGGAATTGTGATTCAGTTGCGGTCCGCTTCAATGGTGCTGAATTGGCGATTGGCACTGTTACACCTTGTTTACTTTACCACTGACCTTTTACATTGTGACAACAAGTTTACCACAGGAGTGTCGCTCAGTGGGCAACGCTTGAGACCCCCGAAATAGAGGACATATCAGCAGTAGAGAAGTGTCTGAAAATCCAATTTCACCACTGAGACCTTGTCAGTTGGTGTGTACACTGCAAGTCTACCCACACAATTTACAAGGAGGGATTGTGTAGTTCCCTTGGGTTTAGCTAACCCTAGGTCTATGTGAAGATGAAGAATAAGACTGTCGTGTCCTCTGGGTCCTTTGAGGAATAAACAATTCTTCCTCCAGTTAAAGACAGAGCTAAACCCTGAACCAGTCCTATAGTTACCAAGCTGCAATGTACCTTTATATCAACACAACCGTATTGTTCTGTGAAGGCTTCCAAGTTCCATTATTCATTATTTGGTGCGATGGGGTTCTCAGGAAGCGAATGGAGGAGAATGTTTTCTGTGTTGTCTCTTCTTATTATTGTACAGATTTGTTAAAGAAATTATTCATAGAGTGTGTTCTCTGTCTCTGCAATGTTTCCAAGCCTTGTCTGTGCCACCACTCAAGCCTTAGTCACTATACAGCAACAAAACAATATAAAATAAATCATTATCCCACCAAGAGTGTCCATAGAGAACGCATACAGTAACTGAACCAAGATGGCTGTTTAGTTTTGCTTGCTGACTGAGCTACCCTGCTTTATTTTAGGCATTGTGACAAATCCATTTGTAGGCTACTCTGTGTCTCAACTCCACATGCCCTATTTAGATTCCAAGTCTCATCATCTCATACTCAGATTTAGGCTACCCTGTCTCATTGCAAAGGGTCTAGCAGGATTGTATGCATTTCTTTGTCTATTGCTGTTGTGCCGACCTGAGAAGGATTGATTTAGTACATATATTCAGGTGTCCAGCAGTGGACCTTCACTGAAAAGGTGACACTGATCTGACGTTATATATTCCACTAGAGGGCACACAGGCATGCCACAATATTGTTAAAGTGAGGGAACTAAAACCAACCATGATAAATATTTGTTATCAAGAGCCAAATGTTCTTAGTTACATTTCCACAGTATAAAATGTTACTGAATATGCTCCAATCTCCCTTCTAGTCAATCTGCTTGATTGTCAAGGTGATCTGAAAATGAGTGGTGTCAGCTTTTCTTGGTGAATATTGAACAGTAGTAAATTATAGTAAAACAAGACACTTCATCAGTCTTGTTGTTACTGTAGCCCACAGTATTTCATTCCTCGTATACTGTACATTCAATTAATTCACAGTAAAAGCATCCCTATCCTCTCGAACTATGTGTCTGTGCTGTAGCGTCTAAGGGACACCAGCAAAAGCAACGATAGTTATATAATCTCAAGAAGCTTGTGATCTAGACAATGAGGGGGAATACATAATAGTATCAACATCTGATTTTTGTCATCCATAATCTGACGATTTATCATCTTAATCTGTGGGCTACTGTACTTCAGATCGCCTCGCTTGTGCTTATAAAGTGA
This sequence comes from Salvelinus fontinalis, assembly GCF_029448725.1. NCBI lineage: Eukaryota > Metazoa > Chordata > Actinopteri > Salmoniformes > Salmonidae > Salvelinus > Salvelinus fontinalis. The sequence continues at coordinate 36,782,428 of NC_074681.1, read as the reverse complement.
GCCTAGTTTGTTACGTGAAAAAACTAAATATTAAAGAATTCCAGTGTTGCCACTCGAACAATACCTAATTTCCTTTAAAATAATAATGAGATTGCTGAATAAATTATGGCGCATTCAGCTTGTTTAGCTGAGCCACAACTTTTAGAAAGAGGGGTTGTGACAGTCACAGCACATCTTAGGTTGGACTAGGAGCCGCAGTCTCATTCGATTACCATCAGAAACCCTCTCTACATAAATTAAGTGGTTAGTAGGGGAACACTGTTAAAGATGATGATCAACAAGAGCTATGAAGACAGTGAGGAGGACAGTGGCAGTAACGATGTAAACAAGAAGAAGAAGAAGAAGAAGAAGACAGACGGACATAAACACAATATTGGATATACTACGTATGTCTATTGACCTTTAGAGTGGCAAGTCCATATTCCCCACCAATAACAAACTGTGGTCTCTTTATGTTCCGAGTCAGAGTAAAGCCTATTGCTAATTCACTTCTTACACAAAGTGAGGAATCAAACATAAATTATGTGTCAAATCTCACTGGGCAAACGTTCTCTTATTGTTCTACAGCCATCCATTAGTGTTGGATTTGCATGGATTTAAGCACTATTACAATGATTTTCATAAAATCTTCACAGAGCTCTGTTTCTAATGATTTTCTGTCCAAGGATAAAGAAAAGGATTTAGGTTATTCGGGAGAAGGAACTAAAGTCACATTTACTAAGTCTTACCACTTTGTTCTGGCTATTTTCAGAGTGAAATCTTTCTCTTTTCAAGATACACAGTTTATTAGGTACACCCATCTAGTACCGTGTCGGACCCCCCTTTGCCTCCAGAACAGCTCTTCGGGGAATGGAAACGTTGCTCAATTGATATCAAGGGACCTAATGTGTGCCACCAGCCTGTGTCATTGACACCAGGCAGGATGGGGCCATGGACTCATGTTGCTTACGCCAAATCCTGACTCTGCCATCAGCATGACTCAACAGGAACCGGGATTCGTGGGACCAGGGGATGTTTTTCCATTCCTCAGTTGTCCAGTGTTGGTGATCGCGCGCCCACTAGAGACATTTCTTCTTGTTTTTAGCTGATAGGAGTGGAACCCGATGTGGTCGTCTGCTGCAATAGCCCATCCGTGAAAAGGACTGACGAGTTGTGCATTACGAGATGCCGTTCTGCGACCACTGTTGTACTGCGCCATTATTTGCCCGTTTGTGACCTGCCTGTTAGCTTGCACTATTCTTGCCATTCTCTTTCGTCCTTTTATCGACTAGCTGTTTTTGCCAACAGGTCTACTGCTGACTGGATCTTTCTTGTTTGTTCCACCATTCTCGGTAAACCCTAGTCACTGTCATGCGTGAAAAGCCCCAGAGGCCGGCCGTTTCTGAGATATTGGAATCTGCGCGCCTGGCACCGACCATCATATCACGCTCAAAGTCACTTAGGTCACTCGTTTTGCCCATTTTAATGTTCAATCAAATAGTAACATAATGCTATGTCTGTCTGCATGCTTTATATAGCAAGCCACAGCCACATGACTCACTGTCTGTAGGAGCGAACCATTTCTGTGAACAGGGTGGTGTACCTAATAAACTGGCCACTGAGTGTATATATCTGTTGTTATCCGCATGCTTGAGCTTGAAGTGACCTCCTGTCAGAACAAATCATTTCGAACTCCAGACTGGAGTGAGAAAAGTCTCACGATCCATGTGTATATTCACATTAACTCACAAATAAAACCATGATCTGTGAATATCTACAACTATTTCACATATAAAACCGTGATCTGTGAATATATTAAAATGTTTCACAAAAAAAAACATGATCCATATATACAGTGCCTTCAGAAAGTATTGACTTATTCCACATTTTGTTGTGTTACAGCTTGACTTCAAAATGGATGAAATATATTTTTTCTCACCAACCTACACACAATACCCCATAATGACAAGGTTAAAAATGTGTATTAAGACATTTTTGCAAATTTATTGAAAATTAAATACAGAAATATATTATTTACATAAGTATTCACACCCCTCAGTCAATACTTTGTAGAAGCACCTTTGGCGGCAATTACAGCTTTGAGTCGTCTTATGTGTGTCTGTATCCGATTTGCACAACGGGATTTGGGGATATTCTACCATTCTTGCTTACAGATTTTCTAAAACTCTGTTAAATTAACAGAAATCTTCGTTTCCACAGATTTTCAATGGGATTCAAGTCTGGGCTTTGGCTGGGCCACTCAAGGACTTTAACATTCTTGTTCTGAAGCCATTCCAACATTGCTTTGGCTGTATGCTTAGGGTCATTGTCCTCTTGGAACGTAAATCTTCGCCTCAGTCTAAGGTCATTTGCACTCTGAAGTAGATTCTCATCAAGGTCTGCCGGGTTGGGTGGGGAGCATCGCTGCACAGCTATTTTCAGGTCTCTCCAGAGATGTTCGATCGGGTTCAAGTCCGGGCTCTGGCTGGGCCACTCAAGGACATTCAGAGACTTGTCGCGAAGCCATTCCTGCGTTTTCTTGTCTGTGTGCTTAGGGTTGTTGTCTTGTATGAAGGTGAACCTTCGCCCCAGTCTGAGGTCCTGAGCACTCTGGAGCAGGTTTTCATCAAGGATCTCTCTGTACATTGCTCCGTTCATCTTTCCCTCGATTCTGACTAGTCTCCCAGTCCCTGCCGCTGAAAAACTTTCCCACAGCATGATGCTGCCACCACCATGCTTCACTGTAGGCATGGTGCCAGGTTTCCTCCAGACGTGACGCTTGGCATTCAGGCCAAAGAGTTCAATCTTGGTTTCATCAGACCAGAGCATCTTGTTTCTCATGATCTGAGAGTCTTTACGTGCCTTTTGGCAAATTCCAAGTGGGCTGTCATGGGCCTTTAACTTAGGAATGGCTTCTGTCTGGCCACTCTACCATTAAATGACTGATTGGTGGAGTGCTGCAGAGATGGTTATCCTTCTGGAAGGTTCTCCCATTTGCACAGAGGAACTCTGGAGCTCTGTCAGAGTGATCATCGGGGTCTTGGTCACCTCCCTGACCAAGGCCCTTCTCCACCGATTGCTCAGTTTGGCCGGGTGGCCAGCTCTAGGAAGAGTCTTGTTGGTTCCAAACTTCTTCCATTTAAGAATGATGGAGGCCACTGTGTTCTTGGTGACCTTCAATACTGCAGAAATTTGTTGGTACCCTTCCCCAGATCTTTGACTCGACACAATCCTGTCTCGGATCTTTACGGACAATTCCTTCGATATATGGCTTGGTTTTTGCTCTGACATGCTCTGACTGTGAGACCTTATATAGACAGGTGTGTGCCTTTCCAAATAATGTCCAATCAATTGAATATACCACAGGTGGACTCCAATCAATTTGTAGAATCATCTCAAGGATGATCAATGGAAACAGGATGCACCTGAGCTAAATTTCGAGTCTCATAGCAAAGGGTCTGAATACTTATGTAAATAAGCTATTTCCTTTTTTTTTTTTTTTTTACATTTGCAAAAAATTCTATAAACCTGTTTTTGCTTTGTCATTATGGGGTATTGTGTCTAGATTGATGAGCATTTAATTTAAAAAAAAAATCTATTTTAGAATAAGGCTGCAATGTAACAAAATGTGGGAAAAGTGAATGGGTCTGAATACTTTCGGAATGCACTGTAAAATAGACGCTTACATTCAAGTAGATTGTTTTGTTTTTATTCCAGTACTTCCTCTCTGGTTCAACCTAACCCTGGTTCAGACCAAACAATAGATGACATCATCACATTGTGCATTATGTGATTGGCTGGTTGGACTGTCATCTGAAGCAATGCATTTGTGGATCTTTCTGATTTTTATGTAACAAAGATTAGAGATCCACACGCACACTTTGATATGCAAATGCACATTGCAAATGTTAGGAATTTCTTAAAATTGGCTCAATAATCATTCATATTTGTTTAAAATGTGGTTTTGTTTGTGATCTACTGTATGTTGAATATATATATGGATCATGCATTTATTTGTGACTTATGCCTAATATATAGAGTACTAGTCCAAAGTTTTGACACACTTACTCATTCAAGGGTTTTTCTTTATTTTTACTATTTATACATTGTAGAATAATAGTGAGGGCATCAAAACTATGAAATAACACATGCAAAGCTGTCATCAAGGCAAAGGGTGGCTACTTTGAAGACCCAAAATCTACAATATATTTTTTATTTGTTTACACTTTTTTGGTTACTACATGATTCCACATGTGTTATTTCATTGTTTTGATGTCTTCACTATTATTCTACAATGTAGAAATTAGTAAAAAATAAAGAAAGACCCTTGAATGAGTAGGTGTGCCAAAACTTTTGACTCGTACTGTGTATATCAGTGGAGGCTCCTCAGAGGAGGAAAGGGAGGACCATCCTCTGGGAAATAAAATTAAAATAGTGAAACATTAAAAAAGTTATCCTTTTTAGATAAAACTATACTAAATATATTCATATGTCACCAGATAATTGACTAAAATACACTGTTTTGCAATGAAGGTCTACAGTAACAGCACTGTCTGGGGTATCACCATGGTGTAGCCGGAAGACAGCTCGCTCCTGTCCTCTGGCTACATTGACTTCAATACAAAACCTGTGAGGCTCGTAGCCCTCACCTCCTTCCATAGACATCCATGGTAATTATGACCACTTTCGGAGGACGTCCTCCAACCAATCAAAGCTTTTGCAGTATGAACTGTTCATCCAATCATAGAATTATGATCAAAGAACAAACCTAGTGAGTTGTATTGGGATAGTGCCACAGATCATTATGGGGGTTCTATGTGTTGAGAGGCTTGGTGGCATTGTTGGATAGAGTCAAATCAAATCAAATCAAATTTATTTATATAGCCCTTCTTACATTAGCTGATATCTCAATGTGCTGTACAGAAACCCAGCCTAACGCTTCGAACACACCGACTGCGTCATTGCGTTTCGATACACCAGAAGTACATTCATTTCCAATGGAACGCTGCATTTGCCTTGCAGCATTGCGTTGCAGAGGCAGTTGCAGTGCGTTCTGTGTGGTGCATACGTTCGATAAATCGAACATTTTCTGTGTTTATGTCCCTGTAGCTGTCAGCAGTTGTGTCAAAAAGACACGGTTTTGAGGATACTGCGAAAATGATTCTCTCCTCCATGTGTCCAACCGCATGCGACCATTTGCAAAAGGTACCTGCATCAGTATAGTTGCCTAGTTGCGCAAAATGTTATGCAGCAGTGATGCAATGACGCAGCCGGTGTGTTCGAAGCGTAAAACCCCAAACAGCAAGCAATGCAGGTGTAGAAGCACGGTGGCTAGAGCACGGTGGATAGAGTGATAGTTGAAGAGTGATAGTTGAGCATTTTTGTGATATTATTGAATTCAAATTAGATTTTTCAAATTACAGGAGATGGAGGAGGTATATTGTAAATGTTTTTCTTGGTTTTAGAACTTTATTTTGTGTTCAGTTAGTGCAATTTATTTAAATTTGCTTTGCTAACTTCAGTAGCTAGCTAGCTACCAGCACGAGTGTGCAGTTTTCTCCGCCAGAATGGTAGAATGGCCAACTGACGAAAATGTTGTGGACTTTTTATTGAAGACCCCCTTTCATTCTCTGGGGTACACAAAAAGTTGTGAATTAAAAACGAGATTCGACCTCTGCCTGAGATCAGTTTCATGAAGACGGATGAAAAGGTGAGGGCATTCATAACTACAGTAACTTGAATCAAAAGTATAGCTGGTTAACAGGGAGCCTCTCATCAGGCCGCCTGTATTGCTGGCCTTACCTGCTTTTGGGAAAGTCTGAGCCTTGTTCGAAAGGTGGGTGCAGTGACCTGAAGAACATCGATCGTTCAGCTAAACGAAAAAACAAAAGCAGGGCATGCACAAAATTGCTTTTAGGAGGACACAACGAGAGGGTAAGTTCCGTTAACAAGGGCAACTACAAGGAGCTTGCACGCAATGCTAAGCTAATTGCACGCTATGATGCTTTACTTGCTGAACATATGGAACTTTCGACTATTTTTTCTGGGATGTTGAAAACAATTCCAAATTATTTGACAGCTTCCATCACCTCATCCATTGAAAGTTTTATTAAAGAGAGAGGTTGCCGCAGCAATTTTTTTCGCGTGCGCTCAGGTAGGCTTTCCACTTTCCTCCGGTATTTATTTAGCAAAGATGATAACAATCACTCCGGACAGGCACAAGCAAAAACTCATGACATAAATGTTGCAGCAGCCTAGCCTTCACCTTAGAATTAGAGATCTGACATGCTGTATCGGATGAAAACGAGACCATATTTCAGTCTGATCAACTGTTAAAAATTGCCCCACCGATCTGGGACCTGCACCAGTCTGCTGGCAGTTGTCAGTTATTGTCAGGTATGTGGATGATCAGGGCTTTATTCAGGAACGTTTCTTGGTCTACTGTGTCAAGTGGGCGAGATGCACAGTCTGTGTTTGACTTTATGCATTTTGAGATGTTTAACTTCATAGAGAAATTTGTTGTCCAAACCTAAGATGGCACAGCTGTAATGGAATGTATCTGCTATTTGTATTTACAGCTAAGTCCCCTCCTGTTCCCTGATTTAAAGAGGTGATGACTACTCCACTCCACTACTATTGTCAACTTTCTCCTGACATGAACTGAAGCCACAACGTCTCATGTGCCCGCTCGTCCACTGAACATTGAATGTTTCCCCTCCAAGCACTGTGAGTACCCCTATCAATTTTCTCTCATTACTGTATAGAGTTAATCACTTACACAATCACATTATTACACATGAATGATTTTACTCCTTGCTTGGACTAACTCATTCTTAGCTCTTTTGTCTATTTGTGTAGTGTGTTGTCCTATAGTTTTTTGTCTTCCCAGTCAAATCCTGACCTGCACTGTGGTCAAGCCTCTGAACACCTCAACTCATGCCTCATACCCTCATTCAATCACTGCTGTGATCCCTTTCCAACACGGTGTAAGTAGTCCTCGCATTCCCATTCTCATTCCCCATAATATTGTACTTTAAATGTCTTTATTAAATGCTTTAGGTTAAAATAATTCATCTTTGACGATTTTTGAAATACACTTTGTCGTCTCCGTGCGTTCCATGCCTATACCGTGGGTCTCCCATCCTCCTTAATTTTTCAAGTCACCAGCCTCCACTGGTATATATATATATATGTGTGTGTGTGTGTATGTCACTCACTGATCTGTTTCACCTCTCTTTGTGCTTGTCTCCACCCCCCTACAGGTGTCACCCATCTTCGCCATTATCCCCAGTGTATTTATACCTGTGTTCTCTGTTTGTCTGTTGCCAGTTTGTTTTGTTTCGTCAAGCCTACCAGCGGTTTTCCCATGCTCTTGTCTTTCTCTAGTTCCTGTTTTCTTGTTTTCCCAGTTTTGACAATTCTGCCTGCCCTGACCCTGAGCCTGCCTGCCGTTCTGTACCTTGTCACACCACCCTAGATTACTGACCTCTGCCTGCCCTGACCCTGAGTCTGCCTGCCGTTCTGTACCTTCCGGACTCTGCTCTGGATCACTGACCTCTGCCTGCCCTTGACCTGACAATATATACATATACATGCGGATCATGATTTTATTTGAAAAATATTTGAACACATTCACAGATCATGGTTTCATTTGTGAAACATTTCAATGTATTCACAGATCATGGTTTTATTTGTGAAATATTTGTATATATTCACAAATCATGATTTTATTTGTGAGTTATGGTGAATATTCATATGGATTGTAGGACACTATACAGACAAAACATTGAGACTTTTCTCACTCCATGCTAGACCACCAGGCGTGTGTTTGTGCGAAGAACATTGTCCATATGATTTGTTTTTGCTGCCAGGATGACCTGAAATGCACAGCTTAGAAGATCAAAAATCATCCATAACTTTTTGGTCTAGCTAAACACTGACAAACTGTGGACTCCCAAGGTTTTTAGTAAAATAATATTTTGTTTGTTTTTAGTCAAAAAGACCACTAGGAATTCAGGCAAAAAAATGTGTTACATTTTTATAGGAAATATGTTCCCAAAATTCCCACAAAAAAATAAAAAAGACATATGTGATCATGTCTCAAAATGCAATGAAGGTATGAAATTATGTTATTTTCAAATACAATCTCCTTTTGGGCTTAGTTGTGGTCAATTTGAGGTGGACAAATGATTATTATCCAACAACCAACCATTCGTTCCGACAAAAATCGGACTTTAGCTGAATCTAGTTGCCTACAGATGTAGCTGCCGGACACAGGAACGTTATCAAGATCCTGTGGCTCATGCTCATGGTTGGCGCGCGCTGTCACTCGTCATCGCTCAAGGCGGTAAGAAGTCTGCATGCCTATGGTACCGTACATTCCACAAATATCTCTCACGCAACGGAAGGAAAGTCTATTCCATCCCACGCGCTCATGTTCCCAACCCGCTCCACACTCTTTTTCTATCATAGCGCTCACCCTCGCATGGACCTCTGAGCGGTGTCAAGACTGAGCTCGCCTCTTCACCTAACACGATGCTTTATGGATTATCTTCCATTGTAGTAGCGAGAGATATATGTGGATGGAACGCGGAGCGAGGTGGAGTACTGGACGGGTTACAGCAGTAGCCTAAAAATCGGCTGGGGGTTCCATTCAACTGGGCTTTTCTGATGCCTGTGGATCTCGTGGGGTTCAGTTCGCTTCACTTCTGTTAACATGCTTTACTTCCAGCTGGTGATCATGGCTGGGACTGTCATGTTGGCATACTACTTTGAGTACACCGACACTTTCAACGTGCACGTCCAAGGGTTTTTCTGCTATGACAATGCCTACACCAAGCCCTACCATGGACCCGAGGCGTCCAGCGCTGTACCTCCTGTCATACTTTATGCAGTGGTCTGCGGATTGCCGTTGATTTTGGTGAGTTTTGAAAAATGGGCAAATATTTGGTTTAGGAAGGCAAAAACGAATGGACACACCAACTGCATAGGAATGAACCACACAAATGTACAACTTTAGGTTACAACAGTAGCAGTTGAATAGGTCTCTATTGGGAAAGAGGTATTCAGACCTCAATGGTGCAACCTGTCTAGGTAAATATTAAATATTTGTTTTGCTACATTGGTAATGAATCGACGGAAATTAGTCGTGCCAACCATATATCTTATTGAAAAGACATAATATATCCCCGTTGCTTTTACATGGCTGATACTGTGTAGCACCCGCTGTACCCTTTTGACATTCCCCCTGGATGTTTTCAGGTGTTTCATGACAAGTAACTTTCTACTGGGCAAGAACTGGTTGAATCAACGTTGTTTTCCACGTCATTTCAACAACACAAAAATACATGTGATTAAGTTGAATCAATGCGGAAAACAAATTTGCAAAATGTGGTGCTGAGTTATGAGTGCTTTTTGAGGTCGGTTTGGTTCAATTATTTCAAAAAATATTTTAACGGTTTTCAATTTCGGTTTTGATAGTTTTTTAAAAACTTTAAATACATGATACATTTTGTGGGTTGAATGCTGTAACACATTATACAACAATTAATAAATGCCCCATGAAGGTAGTAACTGCCCATTACTGCTTATCACTTATTAAACATCGTTTATTCACATGACATTACTTTAATAAAATAATTCAGTTGTTATATACAAGGGTTCGAATGGTTCAGGGAACATAACCTAAAACTGGAAAATAACGAAATTATTTGAGGAACAAAACCCAAACCGGAAGCGATCTATACTGTTCCGAAAGAGAAACATTATTTTAAAAGCATGGGAACCGCTTAATAACGTTATTTTACGTTCCGTGCATTTTTTTCCAGTCCCACAAAAATCGCAACAAAGCGCCTATGCAAAGCCCTCACTGTCACTCAGGAACATATTCCAGCGTCTGCCTGTCAGCTGGAAGTCTTGTGCTGGTGGGTGTGTAGGCTACATGCCCCTCCCATCTGAAGCATACATTAGGTTACTGTTGCCTGCTGATGACATTACAAGCGTTATTCAGAAATTAGGGAGAAATGCTTAACATAATGCATTAACTTTTTAAGTGCTAGTTAAGGATACTGTAGTTATCACGTTTCATATTGAATTTATTAACAACAAAAAGGTAAGATGTGATTTTAGTTATAGTGCTGCACTCACAAGCTTGTTAACTACAGTAGCTAGCTAGCTTGCTAACGTTTGCTCTGGACCAACGTTTAACCAACTCGGAAGTTCAAAGACATTCAAATTTCCCCCATAGAAGCCGCTCCTGCTTAAGTATAATATGTGGGCCAAATTCAGATAATGCATGTCATCACAAAATGCCCAGCGCTTCAAGGCAAGCTTCCTCCATCCTCTCTCGCCCTCTCCTCAACTGCAAAATGTCAGCTGCATCTTCCGCCCTACAATGTGACTGGCGCAGTGTGTGAATGTATCTTTCATTATGATTAAACCATGCTGTTACGGAAAAATGCAATAAGCTCTTAATGCTTCACAGTATACTGCTCTATCCACACCGATTGGCGAAGTAATTTAATGTTGAGCTAAATGTAAAAAATAAATAAAAAAGGAACAGAAAGGAATGATATAAACCGGTACTTTTGGGGGGTTCTAACCGGTTCAGAACTTTATTTTGCTCGTCGGAACAGTGGAACGGAATGAAAAAAAATATTGTTTTCTTCAGAACGAAACGATTGGCTCTATACACTGAACACAAATATAAATGCAACATGTAAAGTGTTGGTCCCATGTTTCATGAGCTGATATAAAAAATCCCAGAAATGTTCCATACCCACAAAAATATTATTTCTCATATTTTGTGCACAGATCTTTTTACATCGTTGTTAGGTTCTGCCAAGATAATCCATCCACCTGACAGGCATGGCATATCAAGAAGCTGATTAAATAGTATGATCATTACACAGGTGCACTTTGTGCTGGGGACAATAAAAGGCTACTCTAAAATGTGCAGTTTTGTCATACAACACAATGCCACAGATATCTCAAATTTTGAAGGAGCATTCAATTGGCATGCTGACTGCAGGAGAATTGAATATTAATTTCTCTACAATAAGCTGCCTCCAATGTCATTTTAGAGAATTTGGCAGTACTTCCAACTGTTCTCACAACCGCAGACCACGTGTATGGTGTCGTGTGGGCGAGAGGTTTGCTGATGTCAACGTTGTGAACAGAGTGCCCCATGGTGGCGGTGGGGTTATGGTATGGGTAGGCATAAGCTATGGACAACAAACTAAATAGCATTTTATTGATGGCAATTTCAATACACAGAGATACCGTGACGGGATCCTGAGGCCCATTGTCGTGCAATTCATCCGCCGCCATCACCTCGTGTTTCAGCATGATAATGCATGGCCCCAAGGATCTGTACACAATTCCTAGAAGCTGAAAATGTTTCTTCCATGTTCTGCATAATCACCAGACATGTCACCCATTGAGCATGTTTGGGATGCTCTGGATCAACGTGTACGACAGCATGTTCCAGTTCCCGCCAATATCCAGTAACTTTGCACAGCCATTGAAGAGGAGTACGACAACATTTCACAGGCCACAATCAACAGCTTGATCAACTCTATGTGAAGGAGATGTGTCATGCTGCCTGAGGCAAATGTTGGTCACACCAGATACTTACTGGTTTTCAGATCCATGCCCCTGATTTTTTTTAAAGGTATCTGTGACCAACAGATGCATATCTGTATTCCCAGTCATGTGAAATCCATAGATTAGGGCCCAATTAATTTATTTCAATTTCCTGATTTCCTTATATGAACTGTAACTGAAATTGTTGCATGTTGGGTTTATTACATTTGTTTTATTTGATTACTTTATTATTTCATTCCAAATCATCATCAGATCTCTATAGAGCTGCTGCCAAAATCAGTATTTTAGTAATTCTTCAAAGTAAATAAGGCATACTTTTATGCCTGCTGAATACCAACTATCAATCACTTAGATAATGTATTTTCAAGGAAGGATACCTCACGAAGCAACCCCTCTCTATCACGCATTCTTCTCTCTCCTCTCCCTGTCTGGCCCACACTAACCTAATGTAGCAGGCATAAAAAAACACACACTGGACAAGTAGGCGCTCAATGGATTATGTAGTTAGTTTAGCACAGAAAACGTGGTAATTATGTCGAATGTTGGTCTTTTGGACACTACAACTCCCTACTATATCACACAGTTCGGGGTTGATCTGATTTATCTCTAGAGAAACTGTGCACTTAGCCAGCAGCATACCACCCTGCATACCACTGCTGGCTTGCTTCTGAAGCTAAGCAGGGTTGGTCCTGGTCAGTCCCTGGATGGGAGACCAGATGCTGCTGGAAGTGGTGTTGGAGGGCCAGTAGGAGGCACTCTTTCCTCTGGTCAAAAAAATATCACAATGCCCCAGGGCAGTGATTGGGGATACTGCCCTGTGTAGGGTGCCGTCTTTCGGATGGGACGTTAAACGGGTGTCCTGACTCTCTGAGGTCATTAAAGATCCCATGGCACTTATTGTAAGAGTAGGGGTGTTAACCCCGGTGTCCTGGCTAAATTCCCAATCTTGCCCTCAAACCATCATGGTCACCTAATAATCCCCAGTTTACAATTGGCTCATTCATCCCCCTCCTCTCCCCTGTAACTATTCCCCAGGTCGTTGCTGCAAATGAGAACGTGTTCTCAGTCAACTTACCTGGTAAAAAATAAATAAATAATAATAAATAAAAATGTGCGCATTGAGTTTACAGAATAGAAACAAACGAATTGGAATTCAAATAATTGAACCTAATTTATTTCAGTCAATTAGTTGTTTAAAAAACAAAAAATAACCAACTTTTCAGTTAATAACTCAGCACTAGCAAAAAGTCATTAAAGTAAGGGCAACTTTTTACCTAAATCCAATGACATGGTGATTTTTTAATTTCACGTTGAATTAACGTTAGTTGACAACTTAAATTTCAGCAAGCCATGACACCCACCATCTCAGATTGCTCTGAAATAGTTTCTGTAGTTAGAAACAAATTAGATTATCACTCCTGCAACATTATTCAGTTGAAATATAATTTGATCTAATTTTTGAGCTAATTGATTGAAGAAACTGTAGTCTATTTCAGAAGAACAGAATAGCATACTCGGAGTTGTCCTTATGTTAGTGTCACGTTCCTGACCTGTTTTCTCTTGTTTTGTATGTGTTTATTGGTCAGGGCGTGAGTTTTGGGTGGGCAGTCTATGTTTTCTATTTCTATGTTGGGTTTTTGAGTTCGGCCTGGTATGATTCTCAATCAGAGACAGGTGTGTATCGTTTGTCTCTGATTGAGAGTCATACTAAGGCAGCCAGGGTTTCACTGGTGTTTTGTGGGTGTTTGTTCCTGTGTCAGCGTTTGGGCCACACAGGACTGTTGCAGGTTAGTCACTTTTGTTGTTTTGTTAATTTGTAGTGTTTGTTGGTTTGCCATTAAATCATGAATACTTACCAATTCGCATCTTGGTCCGATCCATGCTCCTCCTCGTCTGAGGAGGAGAACGACTAAGACAACCTTTACAGTTAGGTCCTGATCTGGCTATGCCAAATGGCTGTGGGCTATACTAGTTCATTTAGCAGACAAGATTTGCTTAGAATTCTATGGCATTTTTTTATAGTATGAAGAATGCAATTGAACAAAGCTGAATAAAATAGAAAGGATATTTTCTCCAAACGATTTGAGGGAGTGCGCACATGCGGCTATTCTGTGTTGAGCGGTTAACAAAGAAATAGGTATTCCAGATGCTTAATTTAGTTATTAATGTAACTTTAGTTTTTATACAAATGTTGGGCTATATGTTTTGATTTTTAATACATTGTAAGGCTGCATGATACGACTCTAATGATTAGAAAAAAGTCGCTTGAAGGCATCAGCTCTGCTTTGTTTTTTGCGCAGGCTGTACACACTAGATCAGTCACTCATTCACAATTTGACAAGCACTTGATAATGCCTAGAATTTAACGGCGGCATCCCCTTTGTGTGGGCGTAATGCACCCTAAAAAAATCCATGCCTTTTGCAGCCAGTGGCCTGTGTGCCCTTCTCCCTGAGTGCTGAGCGCTCCGAAATACCTCTCACTCTCATGACTCTTCATTATGTGATCAGGTCTTTCTCACAGGCTACAAGTGAAGACAGACACATCAGGGACGCAATTGCGCGGGTCCTTATCAAATTCCTGAGTTGGAATTGAAGATATCGAAATGCGCACAAGGTAGTAGGCTATAAGCGCGAATGTTCCATTATGAAATGGTTATGCTTTTATTATAAATGTGCATTTTTATGGTGAAAATGGTCTTCCTCAAACTTGAAACTCACATGCTGCTTATATATGCCAGTTAGGCTCTGCACCACTTGTAAAGCGGATTAATGTGCTTAATTTTAAGAAGTTATTTGGCCACTTTAGTTGTGATACAATCCTTATCAAAACATACAGGCCTATGGGCTAGGCTACATGAGGTGTGCGACTGATTCGAAAAAGTCACAAAAAAGGCATTGTTTCTTATGCTGGGCATCATTCACAAGTGGTAGGATAATATTGTCACCGATCAGACTATTCTTGATTTAATCTTGTCTTCATATATACTAAACAATATATGTGTGAAATTTGTTTTGATTTAGAATGGACCATTATCATGCACCTGTATCGAAACAGGGGCAGCGGGAATAAAAGTCATCTATGCACTTAAATAGCGATTGAAGGATGTTTTTTTGCGTGGTTCAGTTAAACAAAGTTTAAATAAAAAAAATGTTAAAAAAAAAAAATGTCATGCCAGCCAGGTAGGCTATACTCCTGTTGTAAAATATAAGCAATGTGCTTGTTATTAGGAAAGTTGAGAAATACATATAGTAGGCCCCCTCTTTTTTTCTCTCTCGCAATTACATAGCCTATAGAAATGTTGCTCAATATGGGCTCTCATGAAGTGTTTGATTCGATTTTCGATAACATTTGCATTGATGTCAGAGTGATTAGAGGGACAATCGAGTGCTGAGTACCAGGCAGTTAGCAAGTTTGGTAGGCTGCTAATGACCAGAAGCAGCATCATAGCTTGGATATTAAGTCAACTTTGAATAAGACTTTCATTGAAACTGTACAGCCTACCTGTGCTGGAGGACATCTGCAAGATGGTGCTGGCATGCTTAAATAAGGAAATTAATGTCAAATCAATTGCACTATGTTGTTGATCTTTTTGTTTGCTGTCATAATTTACCGTACGTTGTAAAAAAAAAACTAGTTAAGTAGATTTCTGACCAGATACTATTTTACTTTTACCAGAGTAGTTTCTAAAGAGGGTTACTTTTACTTGAGTAAATTACAATCCAAGTAAGATACTTTTACTTTAGGTCAAACGTAATATCAGAGCTCTGACTTTGTGATAGACTGAGTCAGGGCAGGCTTTGAGTCAGTCCTTACCTCATCTCCCTCTCTCCCAAACTGAGTCTGACTACCCTGCACCTCTGTGCCGTTAAGCGCTTCTATCCAACTGTCTCATTACTGTCACTCATCTCTAGACCCATTCATTCCCCCAGAGTTGTTAGCTTTGAGAATGAAGGGGAGAGAAAATTCAATCCATACCAGTATAGGATTCGTTTTTATTGCAAATAGATAGGGAACAGCGAAGAGGTTCATAAATAATTAAGCTTTTACTCAACTGCACTGAGACCTGAGCTTTGGACACATTTACAGAGGTAGAGAGCTAGATTAAAAAGCACGATTCAACGCCTCAGTGTAGTATTGCAGATTTGAACTAGCTAGCGAGAGCAAGCCATGGCTTGTCGAGTGGTTACCTTCCTTTGGGCCATGAAACACTGCCATGGTTTTGGTAGGCTACTGATTGTCAGTAGCT
The DNA here is from genome assembly GCF_029448725.1 of Salvelinus fontinalis. NCBI lineage: Eukaryota > Metazoa > Chordata > Actinopteri > Salmoniformes > Salmonidae > Salvelinus > Salvelinus fontinalis. Next base: position 36,766,598 of record NC_074681.1, on the reverse strand, counting down.
ATGGTCTTACGTATTGTTGTGAACTCGAGTCCTTTTCAACCCTGCACCCAAAGACTTTTGTCTAAGGACCTTTGAATTGAGTGCACCAATCCTTGACTCTGAGTGTTCTATCCTGGGTGGGCAGCGATGATGTTACATCATTAGATGGGACAGTCCAACTCCCGAATCCTAGGCAGACGAGAATCAGTAATAGTTGAAGCCTGGCACAGTCCAACCCCCGAATCCTTGACAGACGAGAATCAGAAACGTCCACTGAAGAGTGTCTCACCCCTAGCCTTCCCCTAGACTTCCCTGGACATCCCTTGTGGCCCTATGTAATGTTGAGGGGGAATTTATGATGAGTGGATATTGACGGACCCAGCTATCAATAAAACAGTATCAGCATGACCATTGAGACGCGTTTCTCCATACCATAACTTGAACAATGAAAGGTTGGCCTTGCCTGGTACCAAGGCCTCTTAGATTCCCTCTCCCAATCACTATTATTATCTGCTATGTTCTGGGGAATTGTGTTCGATAATGGGCTAGGATGGATGAGACTACTAACAGGTCATAATCTCACACTCCACTAGACACGTAATGGTAGCCATTATTATCATACCCCTCCAGAAGCTGTTCAGGGATGCAGTGAAAAGCGAACAAATTCTCTCCTGCACCCTGAGGGTTATGGTGGTGTACATTCATTTAGTTATCTTGACAGTGGCTAAGGGTGCTAGCTTTTCTGCAAGGTTGCTAACTTATAAAGAGAGTATAGAAACGAGGACAGGAATCATGCCTCATTTGTGAACGTGTTATGAACACAAACACATGTAATTCATATATTATACATGTTCTGAGCTATTAAGGGTATTTCTTTGGTATTTTAGGGTTGGTGCTCATTGAACTGAAGTCTCACAACATGAGGGTGACAAGCCGTTGTAAACATTGACTTTACGATCAAACAGTTTTTGATTCATAACCACAGGTCCTCACTACTCTGTCTTGTCCTGACCCACAGCAGTAACTCACAGCTGTAAGAAATAAACCCAGCAGGAGAAATCGATATGTGTGTGGAGAGCTGTCTCCGCACGCACGCAGACACGCACGCACGCAGACACGCACGCACGCAGACACGCACGCACGCAGACACGCACGCACGCAGACACGCACGCACGCAGACACGCACGCACGCAGACACGCAGACACGCAGGCACGCAGACACGCAGGCACGCAGACACGCAGGCACGCAGGCACGCAGGCACGCAGGCACGCAGACACGCAGGCACGCAGGCACGCAGGCACGCAGGCACGCAGGCACGCAGGCACGCAGACACGCAGGCACGCAGGCACGCAGGCACGCAGGCACGCAGGCACGCAGGCACGCAGGCAGGCACACACACACGCAGACACACACACACGCAGACACACATGCAGGCACACACACACACACACACACACACTGACAATTCGAACAAGGACTATTTCACCAGCCAGCAGTACTATATCATTTTAGTCAATAAGATTTTTTGCAACGTAAGCTTAACTTTCTGAACATTCGAGACGTGTAGTCCACTTGTCATTCCAATCTCCTTTGCATTAGCGTAGCCTCTTCTGTAGCCTGTCAACTATGTGTCTGTCTATCCCTGTTCTCTCCTCTCTGCACAGACCATACAAACGCTTCACACCGCGTGGCCGCTGCTACTCTAACCTGGTGGTCCCAGCGCGCACGACCCACGTGGAGTTCCAGGTCTCAGGCAGCCTCTGGAACTGCCGATCTGCGGCCAACAAGGCAGAGTTCATCTCAGCCTATGCTTCCCTCCAGTCCCTCGACTTCTTGGCACTGACGGAAACATGGATTACCACTGATAACACTGCTACTCCTACTGCTCTCTCCTCGTCTGCCCACGTGTTCTCGCACACCCCGAGAGCTTCTGGTCAGCGGGGTGGTGGCACTGGGATCCTCATCTCTCCCAAGTGGACATTCTCTCTTTCTCCCCTGACCCATCTGTCTATCACCTCCTTTGAATTCCATGCTGTCACAGTTACCAGCCCTTTCAAGCTTAACATCCTTTCAAGCTTAACATCATTTATCGCCCTCCAGGTTCCCTTGGAGAGTTCATCAATGAGCTTGACGCCCTGATAAGTTCCTTTCCTGAGGATGGCTCACCTCTCACAGTTCTGGGTGACTTTAACCTCCCCACGTCTACCTTTGACTCATTCCTCTCTGCCTCCTTCTTTCCACTCCTCCTCTTTTGACCTCACCCTCTCACCTTCCCCCCCTACTCACAAGGCAGGCAATACGCTTGACCTCATCTTTACTAGATGCTGTTCTTCCACTAATCTCATTGCAACTCCCCTCCAAGTCTCCGACCACTACCTTGTATCCTTTTCCCTCTCGCTCTCATCCAACACTTCCCACACTGCCCCTACTCGGATGGTATCGCGCCGTCCCAACCTTCGCTCTCTCTCCCCCGCTACTCTCTCCTCTTCCATCCTATCATCTCTTCCCTCTGCTCAAACCTTCTCCAACCTATCTCCTGATTCTGCCTCCTCAACCCTCCTCTCCTCCCTTTCTGCATCCTTTGACTCTATGTCCCCTATCCTCCAGGCCGGCTCGGTCCTCCCCTCTTGCTCCGTGGCTCGACGACTCATTGCGAGCTCACAGAACAGGGCTCCGGGCAGCCGAGCGGAAATGGAGGAAAACTCGCCTCCCTGCGGACCTGGCATCCTTTCACTCCCTCCTCTCTACATTCTCCTCTTCTGTCTCTGCTGCTAAAGCCAATTTCTACCACTCTAAATTCCAAGCATCTGCCTCTAACCCTAGGAAGCTCTTTAACACCTTCTCCTCCCTCCTGAATCCTCCCCCCTCCTCCCTCTCTGCTGATGACTTCGTCAACCATTTTGAAAAGAAGGTCGACGACATCCGATCCTCGTTTGCTAAGTCAAACGACACCGCTGGTTCTGCTCACACTGCCCTACCCTGTGCTTTGACCTCTTTCTCCCCTCTCTCTCCAGATGAAATCTCGCGTCTTGTGACGGCCGGCCGCCCAACAACCTGCCCGCTTGACCCTATCCCCTCCTCTCTTCTCCAGACCATTTCCGGAGACCTTCTCCCTTACCTCACCTCGCTCATCAACTCATCCTTGACCGCTGGCTACGTCCCTTCCGTCTTCAAGAGAGCGAGAGTTGCACCCCTTCTGAAAAAACCTACACTCGATCCCTCCGATGTCAACAACTACAGACCAGTATCCCTTTCTTTTCTCTCCAAAACTCTTGAACGTGCCGTCCTTGGCCAGCTCTCCTGCTATCTCTCTCAGAATGACCTTCTTGATCCAAATCAGTCAGGTTTCAAGACTAGTCATTCAACTGAGACTGCTCTTCTCTGTGTCATGGAGGCGCTCCGCACTGCTAAAGCTAACTCTCTCTCCTCTGCTCTCATCCTTCTAGACCTATCGGCTGCCTTTGATACTGTGAACCATCAGATCCTCCTCTCCACCCTCTCCGAGCTGGGCATCTCCGGCGCGGCCCACGCTTGGATTGCGTCCTACCTGACAGGTCGCTTCTACCAGGTGGCGTGGCGAGAATCTGTCTCCGCACCACGTGCTCTCACCACTGGTGTCCCCCAGGGCTCTGTTCTAGGCCCTCTCCTATTCTCGCTATACACCAAGTCATTTGGCTCTGTCATATCCTCACATGGTCTTTCCTATCATTGCTATGCAGACGACACACAATTAATCTTCTCCTTTCCCCCCTCTGATAACCAGGTGGTGAATCGCATCTCTGCATGTCTGGCAGACATATCAGTGTGGATGACGGATCACCACCTCAAGCTGAACCTCGGCAAGACGGAGCTGCTCTTCCTCCCGGGGAAGGACTGCCCGTTCCATGATCTCGCCATCACGGTTGACAACTCCATTGTGTCCTCCTCCCAGAGTGCTAAGAACCTTGGCGTGATCCTGGACAACACCCTGTCGTTCTCAACTAACATCAAGGCGGTGACCCGTTCCTGTAGGTTCATGCTCTACAACATTCGCAGAGTACGACCCTGCCTCACGCAGGAAGCGGCGCAGGTCCTAATCCAGGCACTTGTCATCTCCCGTCTGGATTACTGCAACTCGCTGTTGGCTGGGCTCCCTGCCTGTGCCATTAAACCCCTACAACTCATCCAGAACGCCGCAGCCCGTCTGGTGTTCAACTTTCCCAAGTTCTCTCACGTCACCCCGCTCCTCCGCTCTCTCCACTGGCTTCCAGTTGAAGCTCGCATCCGCTACAAGACCATGGTGCTTGCCTACGGAGCTGTGAGGGGAACGGCACCTCCGTACCTTCAGGCTCTGATCAGGCCCTACACCCAAACAAGGGCACTGCGTTCATCCACCTCTGGCCTGCTCGCCTCCCTACCTCTGAGGAAGTACAGTTCCTGCTCAGCCCAGTCAAAACTGTTCGCTGCTCTGGAGCCCCAATGGTGGAACAAACTCCCTCACGACGCCAGGTCAGCTGAGTCAATCACCACCTTCCGGAGACACCTGAAACCCCACCTCTTTAAGGAATACCTAGGATAGGATAAAGTAATCCTTCTAACCCCCCCCCCCCCCCCTTAAAAGAGTTAGATGCACTATTGTAAAGTGGTTGTTCCACTGGATATCATAAGGTGAATGCACCAATTTGTAAGTCGCTCTGGATAAGAGCGTCTGCTAAATGACTTAAATGTAAATGTAAATGACTACTCAAGCTGAATCAAAGGAGATGGCCCAGTTATCCACTGTGCCGTCTGTCTGTCTTAACAAAGGAGTTATGAGACTGTAAAAAACAGAGACTGTAAAAGTGGAACTAGAGGCATATTTGGTTGTTGGAGAGAATATAGTTGAAAGCGGCAATCTGCACTTGCTACATACATTTTTGGATGTATGAATGAATAAAGTGTACCCATTGATTCATGAAGAATATAACTTATTAATCGCTCATGAGCTTAGTTCAACTGTTCAATATAAGCTTGTTTTACTCCGTTGTTTGTAAACTATGTACACTGAACAAAAATATAAACGCATGATATAAAGTGTTGGTCCCATGTTTCATGAGCTGAAATACAGTGGTGGAAAAAGTACCCAATTGTCATACTTGAGTAAAAATATAGATACCTTAATAGAAAGTTACCCAGTAAAATACTACTTGAGTAAAAGTCTAAAAGTATTCGGTTATAAATACACTTAAGTATCAAAAGTAAATGTAATTTCTAAAATATACTTAAGTATCAAAAGTAAATGTAATTTCTAAAATATACTTAAGTATCAAAAGTAAAAGTAGAAGTATTAGAGGTCGACCGATTATGATTTTTCAACGCCGATACCGATTATTGGCGGACCAAAAAAGCCGATGCCGATTTTTAAAGTGTGTTTGTAATAATGAGAATTACAACAATACTGAATGAACACTTATTTTAACTTAATATAATACATCAATAAAATCAATTTAGCCTCAAATAAATAATAAAACATGTTCAATTTGGTTTAAATAATGCAAAAACAAAGTGTTGGAGAAGAAAGTAAAAGTGCAATATGTGCCATGTAAAAAAGCTAACGTTTAAGTTCCTTGCTCAGAATATGAGAACATATGAAAGCTGGTGGTTCCTTTTAACATGAGTCTTCAATATTCCCAGGTAAGAAGTTTTAGGTTGTAGGAATTATAGGACTATTTCTCTCTATACCATTTGTATTTATTTCATATACCTTTGACTATTGGATGTTCTTAAAGGCACTTTAGTATTGCCAGTGTAAAAGTATAGCTTCCGTCCCTCTCCTTGCTCCTACCTGGGCTCGAACCAGGAACACATCGACAACAGCCACCCTCGAAGCATCGTTGCCCATCGCTCCACAAAAGCCGCGGCAGAGCAAGGGGAACAACTACTCCAAGTCTCAGAGCGAGTGACGTCACCGATTGAAATGCTATTAGCGCGCACCCCGCTAACTAGCTAGCTATTTCACATTGGTTACACCAGCCTAACCTCGGGAGTTGATAGGCTTGAAGTCATAAACAGCTCAATGTTTGAAGCATTGCGAAGAGCTGCTGGCAAAACGCACGAAAGTGCTGTTTGAATGAATGCGTACGAGCCTGCTGCTGCCTACCATTGCTCAGTCAGACTGCTCTATCAAATATCAAATCATAGACTTAATTATAACATAACACACAGAAATACGAGCCTTTGGTCATTAATATGGTCGAATCCGGAAACTATCATTTCGAAAACAAAACGTTTATTCTTTCAGTGAAATACGGAACCGTTCCGTATTTTATCTAACGGGTGGCATCCATAAGTCTAAATATTCCTGTTACATTGCACATCCTTCAATGTTATGTCATAATTACGTAAAATTCTGGCAAATTAGTTCGCAACAAGCCAGGCGGCCCAAACTGTCGCATATACCCCGACTCTGCGTGCAATGAACGCAAGAGAAGTGACACAATTTCACCTGCTTAATATTGCCTGCTAACCTAGATTTCTTTTAGCTAAATATGCAGGTTTAAAAATATATACTTCTGTGTATTGATTTTAAGAAAGGCATTGATGTTAATGGTTAGGTACAGTCGTGCAACGATTGTGCTTTTTTCGCAAATGCGCTTTTGTTAAATCATCCCCCGTTTGGCGAAGTTGTCTTTCTTTGTTAGGAAAAATAGTCTTCACACAGTTCGCAACGAGCCAGGCGGCCCAAACTGCTGCATATACCCTGACTCTGTTGCAAGGGAAGTGACACAATTTCCCTAGTTTAAGGAAATTCATGTTAGGAGGCAATATTAACTAAATATGCAGGTTTATAAAGATATACTTGTGTATTGATTTTAAGAAAGGTATTGATGTTTATGGTTAGGTACACATTGGAGCAACGACAGTCCTTTTCCGCAAATGTGCACCGCATCGATTATATGCAACGCAAGACACGCTAGATAAACTAGTAATATCATCAACCATGTGTAGTTAACTAGTGATTATGATTGATTGATTGATTGTTTTTTATAAGATAAGTTTAATGCTAGCTAGCAACTTACCTTGGCTTCTTACTGCATTCGCGTAACAGGCAGGCTCCTCGTGGAGTGCAATGTAAGGAAGGTGGTTAGAGCGTTGGACTAGTTAACCGTAAGGTTACAAGATTGAATCCCCGAGCTGACAAGTTAAAAATCTGTCGTTCTGCCCCTGAACAAGGCAGTTAACCCACCGTTCCTAGGCCATCATTGAAAATAAGCATGTGTTCTTAACTGACTTGCCTAGTTAAATAAAGGTGTACAAAAAAAGCCAAATCGGTGTCCAAAAATATTGTATTCCGTTTGTTATGAAAACTTGAAATCGGCCCCAATTAATCGGCCATTCCGATTAATCGGTCGACCTCTATTCCTGACATATACTGTACCTCTCCCCAACTCATTAACCAATATATTGGTTGCAATCACTTTGCTCGTATTGTAGCCGTGATAGGACCAGGAAAATCTCAGGGCCCTCCAAACCATTGTAATGATCATTATTGAGTAGTGATTTGGCATTCATTATCCACAATGTGAAAAAGTCAATGCCTGCTATTTAATTATTGTCATGGTATTATTTATGTTCATACCATGACATGTATAGGGAAGGGACACATTAGCTCTACACATTGTGCACCGCTTTTGACTTCATCAGTCTCTCTCCATGTCCAGTAGAGTATGTCCACATTGATTAAACAACACATTGATTAAAACGCACATGAACACACCCATGCATCTACTCAATCATGCAGACACAATCATTTGGACACACACACACTCATAGACACTTCCCCTTCGTTGTTGGACAACAATTCTCTTTTTCCTTTTGATGGAGGATTTCATTAAAACCAGAGCTATGTGAACCTGTCATTACTAGTACAGTCTCCACACATAGTGAGCGTGCTTCCTCCCCCCTTCAGCTTCCAGCTTTATTTATACTGTACATCATCTGTGTAAAGCACTTCAGGCCCCTGCGATTAGATCTCAGGATGCTTAAAGATAGATCAAGGCATTTATTAATCCACGGTGCTGCGTTGTGAGATTTTCCACTTGACGCCTTGCTTTAAAAGAGATCATGAATCATTTGACTCCCGGAGGTGGACTCACTTTACCAGGGTGATTTACGTAAGTGAGATTTTAGGGGGAGTTTGTCTCTTTCCCTAATCTCAAAATTGTGAAAGACTGAATTTGGGTCATCATTGGTAGTCACAAAACTTAATTTCAAGTGGAAATGTTTATTTGTAATTCTTTAAATGGTTCATGTGGTGTATTGGGAAATGTATTATGTGTTAATGAGTTTAGGTGTAAAATGGTTGCAAATAGCCAATGGGGATTTGTATGCAGGGGTTGAGTTATTTGAATTAACAAATGATAATGGGGTTTGAGTTCTTGTATTGAAGTGATTGGATTACGAGATGCAAGGGCGGTAAAAGTTCAATGATGTATTGGAGAGTTGGGCTGAAGACACTGAAGAGAGTAGTCGACTGTAATGTGTTAAGGAGAACATTAAATAAATCTGTTCCATGTATTATAAGTACACTTCGGAGTATTCAGTAAAAGAACCCAGCATCTTAGGATGCAACAGATCAGTTATCTTTTTACAAGACTCTCCAAATCAAATCAAATGTATTTATATAGCCCTTCTTACATCAGCTGATATCTCAAAGTGCTGTACAGAAACCCAGCCTAAAACCCCAAACTGCAAGCAATGCAGGTGTAGAAGCACGGTGGCTATGAAAAACTCCCTAGAAAGGCCAAAACCTAGGAAGAAACCTAGAGAGGAACCAGGCTATGAGGGGTGGCCAGTCCTCTTCAAGCTGTGCCGGGTGGAGATTATAACAGAACATGGCCAAGATGTTCAAATGTTCATAAATGACATGGTCAAATAACAATAATCACAGTAGTTGTCGAGGGTGCAGCAAGTCAGCACCTCAGGAGTAAATGTCAGTTAGCTTTTCATAGCCGATCATTAAGAGTATCTCTACCGCTCCTGCTGTCTCTAGAGAGTTGAAAACAGCAGGTCTGGGACAGGTTGCACGTCCGGTGAACAGGTCAGGGTTCCATAGCCGCAGACAGAACAGTTGAAGCTGGAGCAGCAGCACGGCCAGGTGGACTGGGGACTGCAAGGAGTCATCATGCCAGGTAGTCCTGAGGCATGGTCCTAGGGCTCAGGTCCTCCGAGAGAGAGAAAGAAAAAGAGAAAGAGAGAATTAGAGAGAGCATACTTAAATTCACACAGGACACCGGATAAGACAGGAGAAGTACTCCAGATATAACAAACTGACCCAAGCCCCCCGACACATAAACTACTGCAGCATAAATACTGGAGGCTGAGACAGGAGGGGTCAGGAGACACTGTGGCCCCCGTACGACGATACCCCCGGACAGGGCCAAACAGGCAGGATATAACCCCACCCACTTTGCCAAAGCACAGCCCCCAAACCACTAGAGTGATATCTTCACCACCAACTTACTATCCTGAGACAAGGCCGTGTCTAGCCCACGAAGATCTCCCCCACGACACGAACCCAAGGGGTGGCGCCAACCCAGACAGGAAGATCACGTCAGTGACTCAACCCACTCAAGTGACACACCCCTCCTAGGGACGGCATGGAAGACCACCAGTAAGCCAGTGACTCAGCCCTTGTAATAGGGTTTGAGGCAGAGAATCCCAGTGGAGAGAGGGGAACCGGCCAGGCAGAGACAGCAAGGGCGGTTCGTTGCTCCATTGCCTTTTCGTTCACCTTCACACTCCTGGGCCAGACTACACTCAATCATAGGACCTACTGAAGAGATGAGTCTTCAATAAAGACTTAAAGGTCGAGACCGAGTCTGCGTCACTCACATGGATAGGCAGACCATTCCATAAAAATTATTAGGTTTGCAAAATTCCGGGAACTTTAAATAAATTCCCAGATTTTCCCAAAATCCCGGTTGGAGTACTCCCTCCTGAACTATTGAAAGTTGCCAGAATTTTGCAACCCTGATCATGATTGAGCGCCGTAGATCAGAATAGACTTGACCATTCCCACCAACTGGTGATCAAGTCAAAGTGACCCATTTGGGTAGAGCTTGGGACACGCTAAGCAGGATGTAAAGGCAACCAACAACTTCACAGAATCCTACTATAACTTTGAGAGTTTTCATTGGCTAGATAGGCTGCAACTATAGCTCGAAGCTATATGGAAAATGAACAAGAATAAAATGATAACCTGCTGAAGCCGCCAGAGGAACATTCCCACCTATCAGGGTTATACTGTTGGACATGTATGGGCCAAAGATGGCATGATTGCTATTATTAGTGAGCAGTGAATAAGGCTCTGGCTCGCTCCTGTTCACAGTAGTAGGGGGATGGGTTTGCAGTGAGATGTGAATAAATTACATAGGGTTTAGGTCCCTGTGCTTTGCCGAGATACACTGGAAAAGGTTGAGCTTGTCAGAGCTTCATTAATGACTATAAGTTGCCTTTTTGAATGATGTAGTGTTAGTGAAATATGAACAATACATTTGCATGTTTTATCGTAAAGAACGAGTGATGCGTCATTAAGCAGGTTGACAAACTCATGTCTTATTTACAGTGAGCTTCTGAAGCCTAAATAATGAGTGTTAGCCAACATTAAAAGAAAAGTGGGAATAGATTAAATGGATGGTTTGTTCAGTCATATAAAAGAAAAAACAGCGCTACAATAATAGAGTGAATGTGGTGTGTTGGTACTCCACAGTAGGCCTACCTGTTAAAAATGTAAGTCAAAACTGTAACTACAGTAGGCCACTCAGGAACATTCAATGTCTTCTTGGAAAGCAACTCCAGTGTATATTTGGCCTTCTGTTTTAGGTTATTGTCCTGCTGAAAGGTGAATTTATCTTCCAGTGTCTGTTGGAATGCAGATAACCAGGTTTTCTAGGACTTTGCCTGTGCTTAGGTCTATTCCATTTATTTTTATATAAAAAACTCCCTCGTCCTTGCCGATGAAAAGCATACCCATAACATGATGCAGTCACCACCATGCTTGAAAATATGAAGAGTGGTACGCAGTAATGTGTTGTGTTCGATTTTCCCCAAATATAACACTTTGTATTCAGGACATAAAGTGAATTTCTTTGCCACATTTTTTGCAGTTTTACTATAGTGCCTTATTGCAAACAGGATGCATGTTTTGGAATATTTTTTATTCTGTACAGGCTTCCTTCTTTTCACTCTGTCATTTAGGTTAGTATTGTGGAGAAACTACAATGTTGTTGATCCATCCTCAGTTTTCTCCTATCACAGCCATTAAACTCTGTAACTATTTTAAAGTCACCATTGGCCTCATGATGAAATCCCTGAGCGGTTTTCTTCCTCTCCACCAAATGAGTTAGGAATGACGCCTGTATCTTTGTAGTGACTGTGTGTATTGATAAGTGGTGTAAAGTAATGAAGTAAAATTACTTCAAAGTACTACTGAAGTCGTTTTTTGGGGTATCTGTACTTTACTATTTATATTTTTGACAACTTTTACTTTTACTTCACTACATTCCGAAAGAAAATGATGTACTTTTTTGCCCATACATTTTCCCTGACACCCAAAAGTTACATTTTGAATGCTTAGCAGGACAGAAAATGGTCAAATTCGCACACTTATCAAGAGAACATCCCTCTGCTTAAATATATTTTAGCAGCTACATTTACTGTTGATACTTAAATATATTTAAAATAAATATACTTTTACTCAAGTAGTATTTTACTGGGTGACATTCACTTTTAATTGAGTCATTTTCTATTAAGGTATCTTTACTTTTCCGAAGTATGAGAATTGAGTACTTTTTCCACCACTGGTATTGATACACCATCCAAAGTGTAATTAATAACTTCATGCTCAAAGGGATATTCAATGTCTGCTTTCTTTTTTTAAATGTTTTATTTAAAAATAGGTGCCCTTCTTTGTGAGGCATTGGAAAACCTCTCTGGTCTTCGTGGTTGAATCTGTGTTTGAAATTCACTGTTCGACTGAGGAACCTTACAATTATCTGTATGTGTGGGGTGCAGATATGATGTAGTCATTCAAAAATCATGTTAAACACTTTTTTTGCACACAGAATGAGTCCATGCAACTTATGTCACATTTTTGAGTGCTTCAGAACTGTACCATTTTGACTTGTGAAATGTATGTTTACAGCTTACATAGTGCTGAAAATCAAAGTACTTACAAGGGATAAGCCCAGTTGGCATACTCTTCTGGTGTGATTCCATCATGATTATGTTCTTGATTGGACCACACTCATAAACAGTGGTGATTTTAGCATGTAAACCTTGGTGGGGCAAACAAAACAAAAAAATATGGGATGCATGCCAGCAAAGCCACAACACAACACAACACTAAACAATACATTCATTGCACTATAACGGTGACAAACTGTGCCCAAAAACTGTTATGGTCTACATAAAGCTGTCCCAACAGCAGTCCCAACACCTTATCACTGCTACAACTGGCTATCAGCGGAGCCTTGTCTGGCAGCGAATCAGTTCATTCAGCCTCATTTACTGCCTTTAAAAAAAACATAGCTGATATGGCTCACTTGCTGAAACAAATGTGGTTCCTACTGACAGTTGAGATGTACAAACTATGGCATAAGGGTTAAGGGTTACAAAATAGGTGTTAATGCATGCCCTCAATAGGACATTTGGTTGATGTGGCATGAAGGCATTGCTACAGGAAAGATGGTTTAACAAGTTTGCATTCTTTGCAACAAAAAAATCACAATATTCAGATCCTGTTATCAGAGATTAAAGTCTCTCTCTTTCCCTCTGTATGTTAGATCACAGCCATAGAGTCGGTGTTGTTTCTGCTTCAGTATGTGTCAGAGGACCTGGACAACAGGGAGAAGATCATCGTAATGGGAGACTGCTGTTACCTCAATCCTCTGGTGCGCAGGACCTTCCGCTTCCTGGGTACGTGTTTCGGCAGTAACCTACCTCCATACCACTTGCCGAATGCTCACTGTCACCATGCAGAATGGCTGCCCTAATTCATGATGTGGTAGCAAGGACTTTCGTTGCAGTATAATGTCAAAGGTCTGCACTCAAAATAAGACAAAGATTGTTGGTATACAGTAAGTGGTGTACAGGAAATGTCTGACTCAAAATGAGAAGTGATGATGAGTGATGTTTACCTATATTTAATGCAGCTAGTAAAGTACAACGTAGCAACATTTTCTAAGCTATCATTAGTGTCAACAAAGTTAAACCAACCCACATATGCCTAGGTCTGGCTGCAGTCAAGATGGTGAATGGAATGTTTGTCATTGCCGTGTGCTTGCTTGAAGCACTGCTCCGTGGTGTTTACCCTTGCTGTAAGAAAATAACATTTACAAAAGCCCTAAAGAAATGAAGTGGAGCGGAATTGATTGGATAAAAGCTGTTTGAATATCTGTAATATAGTCAGTGCAATTTTTTTTAACAGTGACTGTGAGACTGTGTTTTGGCCAGTGACAGCTTATAGGACAGGAACTCCAATGCTAGTGTAATCAAATCAAATCAAATGTTATTCGTCACATACACATATTTATCAGATGTTATTGCAGTCATAGTGAAATGCTTTTCTTCCTAGCTCCAACAGTGCAGTAGTATCTAACAATTCACAACAATACACACAAATCTAAAAGTAAAAGAATGGAATTAAGAAATATACAAATATTAGGATCAGCAATGTCAGAAAGGCATTGACTAAAATACAGTAGAATACAGTATATACATATGAAATGAGTAAAGCAGTATGTAAACATTATTGAAGTGACCAGTGATTCCATGTCTATAGGTGTCATGACGTTGGGTTGGGGGTAGGTTTATGACAGTCATAAATACCTCTTTCCCCCTTTTTCTCTCTCCCTACTATAACTGATGTGACATAAGAAAACCCCTTGGTTAACATAGAGATTCTGGGAACATCAGAAGTGGGGGGAAATGAACTATATTCTGGTAATCCGACCAACTGAACATATGCGGTGGTACTTAAGGTATATTATGTCAGTTCGGTTGCCCTCTGACACATTCTCATCAATGATAGAATGGCATAAACTCTACTGTGGAAAGTCTAAACGTCAGAGGTATCGGATTCACATGGAATTGTTGTTTAATTCAAATGTTTGAATATGAAATTATTTGTGAAGAGATGAAATTTTATTTTAGCTTCCAAATGAGAGATTTGTGTTTTCATAAGTTTGGGCTTCTGCTCAACTAGGGGCCCGCCCCTGTGAAGAGACATGGGTAATAGACTTTTCAGACACACCCCTCTCCCTCCACTATAAAAGCCATTGACAAAAATATAACTTTCTGTTCCGGGACGCTAGGATGACGATCCGGTGTCAGAATGGTTCAGATAATAACTATAGAACTAAGCCAACAGCAGCATGGACTTTGGTTGTGAATGGTATGAACTTTGAACTCGTATTAACTACAGAAGGGATACCTCCTAGCCGTTGAGTTAGCAACAGCTGCTACAAACGTAGGTTAGGAAGGACAGTCAGAGTATCCCGTCTACTACACACGACGTTACTCCAACGTATCCAGTGATCACCAGAGACATTCTTCAAAGGACAGAGGACTCGGGTTGGCGATACGGTCTTCCATCTACCACCAACCTACTGAAGCGCAGCTCAGAGTAAATATTTCTTGCATTTTCCTTCTTCAAATGGGCGGTAATTTAGAATGCATAAGATACTGTATTTACGATAACACAGCTTCGCCTATGTTCCAGTCTCCCGCTCTTTCACTAAAACCCAGCCCCCCCTTTCCTTTGTGTAACAAGCTGTCATGTCTATTCCACCCGCTAGGGACGTTTTCTTTATGACGAAACTTTGTAATCAAACTGTGATTTAATTGTGTATGTGTGTTTCTGTGTGATTAGTTAGGTATTTAGTAAATAAATAATTAAACCCAATTTTGTATTGCTGATTCAACTTGTTAGCCAGGATTCTTGCAGATAACAAGGATTTACCACTTTCAGATGAGACTGAATAAAATGACGATTAAGGTGACTGCTATGGATGTAAACTATTACTAAATCTTTAAGAGTTTATTCGAAAGATAACAGCTGTATAAATATTCTTTCGTAGTGTCCCTCTAGTTAATTAATATTTACATGATTAGTTCAATCAGGTAATATTAATTACGGAGAAATTATTTTATAGAATAGCATGTCATAGCAATTAATCTGGCATAGTCAAAGACACGACATAGGGCAGCAGCCTCTAAGGTGCAGGGTTTAGTAACCAGGTGGTAGCCGGCTAGTGATAGCTATTTAACAGTCTGATGGCCTTGAGATAGAAGCTGTTTTTCAGTCTCTCGGTCCCTGCTTTGATGCACCTGTACTGACCTCGCCTGGATGATAGCGGGTTGAACAGGCCGTCGCTCAGGTGGTTGTTGTCCTTGATTATCTTTTTGGACTTTCTGTGACATTAGGTGCTGTAGGTGTCCTGGAGTGCAGGTAGTGTGCCCCATGGTGCGTTGGGCAGACCACACCACCCACTGGAGAGCCCTGCGGTAGCGAGCGGTGCAGTTGCCATACCAGGCTGTGATACAGCCTGACAGGATGCTTTCAATTGGGGCCAAGCCAAATTTCTTCAGGTTGCAATATTAAATCCCTGAGCTTACAAGGTAAAAATCTGTCGTTCTGCCCCTGAACAAGGCAGTTAACCCACCTAGGCCGTCATTGACAATAAGAATGTGTTCTTAACTGACTTGCCTATTTAAATAAAGGTGTAAAAAAAAAAACTATTTTTTATTTATTTAAATTCGGCAAAATCGGCGTCCAAAAATGCCGATTTCCGATTGTTATGAAAACTTGAAATCGGCCCTAATTGATCGGCCATTCCGATTAATCGGTCGACCTCTAGTACCTTTAACTGCTCTCCCAAGACACTTGCCTTAGGAAGCCTTTCAAAGGGAGAGATACATAATCATTCATAAACAGCCGTATATAGAATTCAGATACAGTATATTATGCAGTGTCCCCACAAGGTGAATAGGTACCTTCTAAAGTTAACAATCCCAGAGCCCCTCTCTTGTAATCATTGTCAGTTTGACCTGTTGCATTGACATACAAACAGTCCCTGGGACATAAACTATGTTGGGGAGAGAAAAATGTGCAGTTTACAGCTAATTATCTGTAATTCTACATATTTTTCCATGGGACGTAGAGAAAATGTTGTAGTTTTAAAGAAAGTTTGCTGCAATTGTAACCATTCTGTCAAATGTGCAGTTTCACAGCAAATGTCCTGTATTACACATTTTGCCATAGGGTGGAGAGAAATGCTTGTCATTTTTAAAATTATATCTGAGTGAGAGTGACTAACAAAATCGACTATGATTAATTCAAGTTTAGAGAGCTGGGTAAATGAATTTACCAATCCCAAAATTTGGCTGACATGGGCTAATTGAGTGACTGCCAGTGACTGACATAACAATAGAAAAACTGCTGATACACAACCGAACTTCTAAATTGCACTTAGTGTATTCTACTATTCTAACTCTCAACAATAAGTTGAGACCGCCACTGATGCCGCATTCACATGCTAGTCAGAACTAGGAAACTCTGGAATGTCTTATTTGGTCATTTGTTGAACATGACACGTGATTAACTACAAGTTAGACATTTCAGAGTTTCCTAGTTCTGACTAGCACGTGAATGCGGTATCAGTTCCCTAAAAAAACTTTTCTGCCACAAGTTGCCCATCCCTGGTCTAATCAGAAACTGCAGTCAGGCCTTTAACAATTTTCTATTCTCTGGAGGATTTCAAGCTGAAGGAAGACATTCAAGGTGAAGGACTCTCGTCTAGACAAAGATAATCATATACTCATCATTAGTCTATGACTCATTTAACACAGTGGTTGGAGACCACCCTGTCTCTTCACCTCCTCACCTCTAACCTTTGTTGATCTCTCTCTCTCTATCTCTCTCTGATTCCCATCTCTCTCTCTGATTCCCATCTCTCTCTCTGATTCCCATCTCTCTCTCTGATTCCCATCTCTCTCTGATTCCCATCTCTCTCTCTGATTCCCATCTCTCTCTCTGATTCCCATCTCTCTCTGATTCCCATCTCTCTCTCTGATTCCCATCTCTCTCTCTGATTCCCATCTCTCTCTCTGATTCCCATCTCTCTCTCTGATTCCCATCTCTCTCTCTGATTCCCATCTCTCTCTCTCTGATTCCCATCTCTCTCTCTGATTCCCATCTCTCTCTCTCTGATTCCCATCTCTCTCTCTCTGATTCCCATCTCTCTCTCTCTCTGATTCCCATCTCTCTCTCTCTGATTCCCATCTCTCTCTCTCTCTGATTCCCATCTCTCTCTCTCTGATTCCCATCTCTCTCTCTCTGATTCCCATCTCTCTCTCTCTGATTCCCATCTCTCTCTCTCTGATTCCCATCTCTCTCTCTCTGATTCCCATCTCTCTCTCTCTGATTCCCATCTCTCTCTCTCTGATTCCCATCTCTCTCTCTCTGATTCCCATCTCTCTCTCTCTGATTCCCATCTCTCTCTCTCTGATTCCCATCTCTCTCCAGGTGTGTACGCGTTCGGACTGTTCTCCACAGACATCTTTGTAAACGCAGGCCAGGTTGTGACAGGAAACCTGTCCCCTCACTTCTTGACGGTGTGTAAGCCCAACTACACGGCCCTGGGCTGCATGCAGACCGCCCGCTTCGTCGACCAAAAGGGGGTGTGCACGGGAAACGAGGACGACATCATGCGCGCCCGCAAATCCTTCCCCTCCAAAGAGGCGGCACTCAGTGTCTACGCCGCGCTCTACACAGCGGTAAGTGTAGTACACTATTTGTAGAAGTTACTATTATGTATGATTTATTTATTACTATCACGTATTTGTTTCTTTGTTGGTGGGCTATTAGGGATGCAGGATGATATTACCACAGTTGGCTATTATACAGTACATACGGTGACGTGGGGGATCTCATGCTAACTATGCATATCTGATCCTGTCGACTACGCCAAATGTACTACTAAGGACAGTTTGAAGAGGATCTACGCCACTTTGTGTAAAAGGCCTATTATACATAGTTCAATTCTATTGGTGGTCCTACCTCAGAAGTTTGATGTTGACTCTGCCCATATCTCTTTAGAATTTGAGAATAGAGAATCTTCCCTGATCTGCTCAAAGCAAGGTTGTTGCTATCAAATCCTAAATGGAATTTCTGCTTATTTCAGAATGTTAATGATTGCCCATTAATTTCATGTTTATGAGACTGAGCTTAGATTCATTGTAAGGTTTTTGGCTTTACTTCTTTGAACAGCCAAATTATGTTAAACGTGTACAACAGACAAGTTCACAATATCCTTGTGGTAACCATCTGTTTCGTTCAGATTTAGAACCGAATTGCATCCAAGTTTTCAGAAAAGTAGGCCCATGGCTTTTCACCCCGAGCCTATATTGTGCTGCTGCTGTGCTATTGAATGGAACAGTTGGATCTAGACTGAGCAGAATGCTTTGCTCTGCTCAGAATGCGGCTCCGTTGATATTTTGGAGGGTTGCTGCTGTTGTTGTTGGTGTCTATGCTGTTGAGCACCTTGATCAAATTAGTTCTTATTGAAGAATTTCCACTCTGAAGACGGTGCAGGGAAAAGGGTGCTCCAAAATCACCGCCCCATCCTATTCTGTGCTCCCTCATTTCCAATTTCAGCTCAAGTGGCCTGCCCTCTAAGATTGGATGTCTCTGTTTTTCTCAAAGCGACTGATTGTATGTGAAGCCTGAGGGTAGAGGCTAGACACAGCAGTTTGGGGACGTGCTTATCATGAACACTCATCCAGCATTAGAATGTTTAGAAGACAGTATTTATATTTGCGCAATCGTTTCAAATGTTTTGTTTGAATTATTTATTGTTGCCAGAGGAGGGGTACATTTGGAGTCAATGCAGAGTGAATGCAGGGATAGTTATTCAAATTGCTTTCTGGTTAATACTGTAGGCTATGTCTCTGGGTCTCAGGGCTGCTCTGTGCCTACCAGCTAGCGCTTAGCGGTAATTGCTGCCTCTTGCTCTTCAGCCTTATTGGACGTTGTCTCTCAGAATCAGACATAGACTAGGCTGTATAACCCTTGTCTCTCCTTCATGCTTGTCGCTAGAGGGGTGAGGGACTAGAGGTGAGTTGGAAGAGCAGAAACAATGTCCTCTCCAAACATTACTAGAGCAAATGTTTCATCTCCACTTCATTGAAACTGCAAATTAATTGAAAGTTTACATATATACTGAACAAAAATATAAATGTTACATGTAAAGTGTTGGTCCCATGTTTCATGAGCTGAAATAAAAGATCCCAGAAAATGTCCATACTCACAAAAAGCTTATTTCTCTGAAATTTGTGCACAAATTTGTTTACGTCCTTGTTAGTAAGCATTTCTCCTTTTCCAAGATAATCTATCAACCTGACAGGTGTGGCATTTCAAGAATCTGATTAACCTCTCTGGGATATGTGGGACGCTAGCGTCCCAACTGGCCAACATCCAGTGAAAATGCAGAGCGCCAAATTCAAATAAATGACTATAAAAATTTAACTTTGATGAAATCACACATTCAATATACCAAATTAAAGCTACACTTGTTGTGAATCCAGCCAACGTGTCAGATTTCAAAAATGCTTTATGGCGAAAGCAAACAATGCTATTATCTGAGGATAGCACCCAAGCAAACAACCACAGACCATCATATTTCAACCCTCCCTCCAACACAAAACGCAGAAATAAAGATATAATTCATGCCTTACCTTTGACGAGCTTCTTCTGTTGGCACTCCAATATGTCCCATAAACATCACAAATGGTCCTTTTGTTCGATTAATTCCGTCGATATATATCCAAAATGTCCATTTATTTGGCGCGCTTGATCCAGAAAAACACAGGTTCCAACTTGCACAAAGTGACTACAAAATATCTGAAAAGTTACCTGTAAACTTTGTCCAAACATTTCAAACTACTTTTGTAATACAACTTTAGGTATTTTTTTACGTAAATAATCGATAAAATTGAAGACAGATTGATCTGTGTTCAATACCGGAGGAAAACAAAGTATAGCAAGCCTCTGTGTAACGCGCCTCTAACAAAGAGTACACTTCCCTCGAGCCTCATTTTGAACAGTGTTACTTCTTCATTTCTCAAAGGAAAAACATCAACCAATTTCTAAAGACTGTTGACATCCAGTGGAAGCAATAGGAACTGCAAGAAGGTCCCTTGGATTCCCAATGAAAACACATTGAAAGAGTGACCTCAAAAAAAAAAAGAATCTGAATGGTTTGTCCTCGGGGTTTCGCCTACCAAATAAGTTATGTTATACTCACAGACATGATTGAAACAGTTTTAGAAACTGCAGAGGGTTTTCTATCTATACTAATAATATGCATATCTTAGGTTCTGGGCCTGAGTAGCAGGCAGTTTACTTTGGACACGCTTTTCATCAGGACGTTATATTACTGCCACCTCTCCCAGAGAAGTTAAACAGCATGATCATTACTGCACCTTGTGCTGGGAAACATAACAGGCCATTCTAAAATGTGCAGTTTTGTCACACAACACAATGCCACAGATTTTGAGGGAGCTTGCAATTGGCATGCTGTCTGCAGGAAAGTAACTCAGTAGAATCTTTGAAATCGTTGTATGTTGTGTTTATATTTTTGTTCAGTATAATTAACCTTTGGTGACAGATTCAACATGACTTTTCTTTCAGCAAATTAGTCGTAGTGCAGAGACATATCTTTTTTAGAACTCTTAATATTGTTCATTGCAACTGACCCTGGAGCCGTAAGAAAAGTAAGCCTAGCCTGAGTCAGTCTCCTGCCCCATGGGCTATTCTATCTCCTGTTTTGTAGTGTGAGACAGCTTGACATACAAGTACAGAGCCATAGACAGCAGAGACACCAGGTCCCAAATGTTTTGTCTTTCATATGAAACGACTGGAAATCGAACACCCAACCTTCCAATCTGATGTACTGAGTACGGATACTATGCTTCTCGGAGTCATGGCTGAACAAGGACATGGATAAGATACATCTAGCTAGTTTTTCTACGCATCGGCAGGACAGATTGGCAGATTCCGATAAGATCAGGAGGGTGATGTGTGTCTCTTTATTAACAACAGCTGGTGCACGACCTCTAACATTAAGGAAGTCTCAAGGTTCCAAAATGGTTCCAAAAGGGTTCTTTGGCTGTCCCCATAGGAGAAGCCTTTTTGGTTCCAGGTAGAACCCTGTGGGGAAAAGGTTTTACATGGAACATAATAGGGTTCTACCTGGAACCAAAAAGCATTCTTCAAATGGTTTTCCTATCGGAGAACCCTTTTAGGTTCTACATAGCAGCTTTTTTTCTAAGAGTGTAGAACACCTCATTATAAGCTCTAGACCAGAGTTATTCAAAGCTTGCCCTACGAGGTCCAGAGCCTGTGGAACTGGCTTCGAGGTTCAGTGTTGACTTTGAGGGCTGTAGACCACACTATTCACCAAGAGAGTTTTCAACTGTATTTTCCGTAGCTGTCTATTTACCATCACAAACCGATGCTGGCTCTAAGACCGCATTCACCGAGCTGTATAGTGTCATAAGCAAAACCGAAAATGGTCATCCCGAGGCGGCACTGCTAGTGTCCGGTGATTTTAATGCAGGAAAACTGAAGTACGTTTTACCTAATTTCTACCAGCATGTCACCTGTGCAGCTAGAGGGATAACAACTCTGGATCACCTTTACTCCACACCGAGAGACACACACCAAGCTCCCCCGCCCTCCATTTGGCAAATTGGACCATAACTATATCCTCCTGATTCCTGCTGACAAGCAAAAACTCAAATCACGCTCTCTGTAGCCGATGTGAGTAAGATATTTAAAGAGGTTAACATTCACAAGTATATAGAGCTTGTGCTTACCAGTTGGCAAGTGTCCTCACTGACATTTTCAACCTCTCTCTGACACGTCTGTAATATCTACATTTTTCAAGCAAACCAGCATAGGCCCTGTGCCTAAGAACGGCAAAGTAACATGTCTAAATGACTACCGCCTCTGTAGCCATGTAATGCTTTGAAAGGCTGGTCATGGCTCACATCAACAGCATAATCCCAGACACCCTGGACAAAAGCATAATCCCAGACACCCACTCCAGTTCGCATACTACCCCAACAGATCCACAGATGATGCAATCTCTATTTCATTCCACACTGCCCTTTACCACCTGGACAAAAGGAACACCTACGCGAGAATACTGTTCATTGACTACAGCCCAGCGTTCAACACCATAGTGCCCTCCAAGCTCATCACTAAGCTAAGGACCCTGGGACTGAACACCTCCCTCTGCAAATGGATCCTGGATTTCCTGATGGACCGCCACCAGGTGGTGAGTTTAGGCAACAACACATCCGCCATGCTGACCCTCAACATGTGGGCCCCTCAGGGGTGCGTGCTGAGTCCCCTCCTGTACGCCCTGTTCACACATGACTGCGTGGCCGCGCACGACCCCAACAGTATACTTCAATCCATCAATCAATCAATTTTATTTTATATAGCCCTTCGTACATCAGATAATATCTCGAAGTGCTGTACAGAAACTTAAGTCTGCCGACGATGCACCGGTGGTAGGCCGGATGACGATGAGACAGACTATAGGGAGTAGGTCAGAACCCTGGCAGTGTGGTGCCAGGACAACAACCTCTCCCTCAACCTCGGCAAGACAAAGGAGCTAATCGTGGACTACAGGAAACGGAAGCCCGAACAGGCCCCCCATTCATATCAACAGGGCAATAGTGGAGCGGGTGTCCACATCAACCAAGGACCTATCATGGTCCAAACACACCAACACAGTCGTGAAGAGGGCATGAAAACGCCTCTTCCCCCTCAGGAGGCTGAAAAGATTTGTCATGGGCCCTCAGATCCTCTATGTTCTACAGCTGCACCATTGAAAGCACTTTGACTGGCTGCATCACTGCTTCGTATGGCAACTGCTCGGCATCCGACCGTAAGGCGCTACAGAGTGTAGTGCATACGACCCAGTACATCACTGGGGCCGAACTCCCTGCCATCCAGGACCTCGATACCAGGCGACCAGGCGGTGTCAGAGGAAGGCCCTAACATTTCTCAAAGACTCCAGCCTACCCAAGCCATTTGGAATTTACATTGACTCCCTTTATTATGTATTTATTTATCTTAGTTGTTTTGCACTGACTCCCTGGCGCTGGCTCTATGCACTCACTAGACTCTACCCACACACTCACACATACTACACTGACACTCACTCACACACACACGCTCACACATAAACACACACACTCACACATAGACACACTTTCACATACGCTGCTGCTACTCTGTTTATTCTGTATTCTGATTGCCTAGTCACTTTTACCCCTACCCACATGTATTACCTCAACTACCTCGTACCCCTGCACATTGACTCAGTACTGGTACTCCTTGTATATAGCCTCGTTATTGTTTTTATTGTGTTACTATTTCCTTTTTTATTTAGCAAATATTCATCTGACTTTTTAACTGCATTGTTGGGAATGGGCTCATAAGTAAGCGTTTCTCTGTAACGTCTACACCTGTTGTATTCGGCGCATGTGACCAATAAAATTAGATTTAATGTGTGTCTCCCTGCTGCAGATGTACATCACGTTAACAGTGAAGGCCAAGGGGACCAAGCTGGCCAAGCCTGTCCTATCTCTGGGTCTCATATGTTTGGCGTTTCTCACGGGCATCAACAGGGTGGTGGAGTACCGCAACCACTGGTGTGACGTCATCGCCGGATTCATCATCGGAGGGGCCATAGCAGTCTTCATGGTGAGGGATCTCAACATCTTTATACTACAGCCTTCTGTTAAAGATAGAGAGATCGTTTCTTTGAACGTGTTTGTTACGTATTGTTAGTTTCTTATTTGTCAGAGTAAATAACTCACGGACACTAGATAAGCTTTAATCAAGTTTAATTCTTCCCAAAGGTTCTGTACAGCTGTATTCAGACAGCAAAACATTTCTCTCCATTACAGTTATATACATCCCACTTAAGACACTCCTCCTTTTCTCCAATCCTTACATCTTATGGTTCAACAGAAAGAGGGTAAAGAGGGTAACAGGATACCAAACCCGTATTACTCCATAGATATCCATCTGTCTTCCCTATATCAACAGTTGCTCTCCTCTCGTCCGCCCAACACATTCCAAAGCCTTCTGGCTTTCTACGGAGAACCATTAACTTCTGACATAAAACCGGGTCTCTTTCACTCTTTCTATTCAAGGCTTCTTCTCTATCATTTATTTAATATCTCAATGTTCAAAGTTTAGCCGATTCCAACTGTCCTTCCTCTTGAACACATATGTCAGAGTCAAGGCCCGCGGGCCACATCCGGCCCGCGAGAAGGTTTTTTACGGCCCCTGGGATGATCTTGATTTATTATTAGAACCGGCCCGCAGACCGCAGCAAGCCGGCAGCCCGCAGATCTTTTACACGCACCAATACTACATTTCCCACAATGCAACGGTGACGCACCGAGCAGTAGGCTGCTTCATTTCAATATTTATTGGCACAGCAGTCGTCAGCATCACAGTAAAATTAACTTTCATATACCCATCAAAAATGGCAAAACGGAAGGTGGACACTGAGAACCGGGGGTTTCAAACAAGGTGGGAGTCGGAGTATATGTTCACGGAGGTAGCTGGAAAACCTGTGTGTCTTCTGTGTGGAGAAAGTGTGGCGGTACTGAAAGAGTATAATCTGAGACGACATTATGAAACGAAACACGCGGACAAAAACAAGAATATGGACATGGAACAAAGGCTACAAAAGGCAGAGGAATTAAAACGAGGCCTCAAATCTCGACAGGCTCTGTTCAAAAAAGCCAAATCACAAGGCCAGGCTGCTGTCAAGGCCAGTTTTATTTTGGCAGAAGAGATCGCTAAATCAGCCCGGCCATTTACGGAGGGGGATTTCATCAAAAACTGCATGATTAAAGTTTGTGACGAAGTTTGCCCAGAAAAAAGGCAACTCTTTTTAAATGTGAGTCTGAGCAGAAACACCATTGCCGAGAGAGTAGACCAGTTGTCCATCAATCTAAAAGAGCAGCTTGTGAAAAAGGGAAAAGATTTCATTGCATATTCCTTGGCTGTGGATGAGAGCACCGACATTTCTGACATTGCCCAGTTGTCAATTTTCATCCGCGGAGTGGACTCCAGCCTAAGCGTGACAGAGGAGTTTTTGGCTTTACGTCCTATGCATGGCACAACTACGGGGCATGATTTGTATGAAGAGGTGTCAAGATGTGTAAATGAGATGGAGCTGCCTTGGGAAAAACTCGTGGGTTTGACAACCGACGGAGCACCTGCGATGTGTGGACACAGGAGCGGACTGGTGGCGAAGATACGGGAAAAGATGCAAGAGGAAAACGCGACAGGTGAGCTGACAGCTTATCATTGTATCATACACCAGGAAGCGTTGTGCGGTAAAGCCTTGAAAATGGAGCATGTAATGAGCATCATCACGCGCACAGTTAACTTTATCAGAGCCAAAGGTTTGAATCACCGCCAGTTCAAGGCATTTCTGACGGAGTTAGAAACGGAGCATGGTGATTTGCCTTATCACACAGAGGTGCGATGGCTAAGCCAGGGAAAGGTGCTTCAAAGATGTTTCGAGCTTCGTGAGGAGATTTGTCTGTTCTTGGACAGCAAAGGGAAAGACACAACACAACTCCGAGACGAAATGTTTCTGTGTGAAATGGCTTTTCTGTGTGACATTACGAGTCATCTGAATGCAATGAACTTGCAGCTGCAGGGTCGGGATCATGTCATCTCTGATATGTACAGTACAGTGAAGGCATTTAAAACCAAACTGACTCTGTGGGAGACGCAGATGCGGAAAGAAAATTTGAGCCACTTTCCCAGCTGCCAGACCATGAAAGAGAAGCTCTCTACCAGTGCGTTCCCGAGCGCACAGTTGGCTGATAAAATAGGTATGCTTGCCGCTGACTTTCGACGCCGATTTGCTGACTTTGAAGCACAAAAAAGTGCTTGGAACTGCTCGGTAACCCATTTGCTGTTGACGTGGAAAGCTCACCACCAAACCTCCAAATGGAGTTGATTGACCTCCAATGCAATGATGCACTGAGGGCAAAATATGCGGCAGTGGGTGCTGCGGAGTTCGCCCGTTTCCTCCCCGACACAATGCCCCAGCTGCGCATCCAGGCTGCTCAAACGTTGTCTATGTTTGGCAGCACATACCTGTGTGAACAACTGTTTTCTTTGATGAACCTGAACAAAACATCACACAGAAGTCGACTTACTGCTGAACACCTCCACTCAATTCTGAGGATTTCCTCAGCTCAGAGCCTTACCCCGAACATTGATGAACTTGTGGAAAAGATGGGACACCACCAAGTATCACCCTCAACCTCAAACAAGTGAACATTACTGTGCAATCACATATTTAGAGTTTTTACTCAGTTCAAGTTTAAAAGTTAAAGTTTAATATTTGTTTTCACTGCATGTTACTTCTCCTTAAACAAAGTGTTGTTTTTGATTAATAGATTTTTGCACTTTATTTTATTGTATTTCAATCCAATTATATTTTAAAAATATTTCAGTTGAGTGGATGATAGAAAATTGCTATTGTTTTTTTCTTTGAAGTAAATTTAGCCCACTTTTGCTAAAATAGAAAATATAGGCTACTGATGGTGCCTTGAATACCGGTTTCTTTCATTTAATGTTCATGTTATGGGGATTTTTATATAAAGGAAATTTGTCTTTTGTGTCTGTTGAAAATTAAAGATTACTGACAGAGCCATAAGAAAATATTGCTTTATTTATCTGATCATATTGGAATATATTTGTTAGGTTTTCAGTAGGTTCAATTAGGTTCACTAGACTATATGCGTCATTTAAAAATTTTTCAATGAACATTCGAACAGTCCGGCCCTCGGCTTGTAGCTAAATTTTTTATTTGGCCCTCCGTCCATTTGACTTTGACACCCCTGCTCTTGAACAATAGCGTCCTAATGTTCAATTTCCATAAACTTCGAAATTACTTATAAATGGATAAACCATGGTATTAAAACAAGAATTTACACAAAAAACAAATACAAATGATTATAAAACATGAATTACACTATCTAACAAATGGAACAAACAATGAACAACATTCACTTTGAGGTTTACAAAGTAAGAGACTTATGGCCTCTGTACTATGATCACACAATTTTATTCCCATCTATCATCACATTCCAGCTGAATCTGCTGTCTTGTTATATGTCAGATGGAGCGGCTTTGGTTTCTCCACTTCCCCCTTCTGGTTCCTAAGAGAGTAAGAACACAAGACTTGGAAAGCAACAAAAAGACACACAAAACATAACAGTATTAACAATGTGATAAGCTACGCATAATTATATATACATGAAAACCAGAGTCTTGAGACCCTGACAATTCCCACTCTCTCTTCACCTGACTCTGCCTCCCGGATACTTTCCTGCTGAGTTCCACAAAAATGAAAGCTCTAAAAAGCTTCCTCATGCTTACACCCAGTCTTCCCCTTTCGGCCCCAGGTTCCGAGAGGTGTTCCCAAGTCATGTCATTTTCACTTTGTTCCCCATCTCCATTTCACCTGATAGGCATGTCACCTGATATGCAAGTGCGTATCTCTAATCAACATTACATCCTCTTGAGGTAACTTAGCACTGTATATGCTTTCACATCAATGCCATCAACATTTTGTTCAGAGTACAATGACCCCTCTATCCTCTATCATATGATGCATTAACCAATAAAGCAGCTAACCCCAACTATGATGTTTATAGTAGCTCCCAGACCCAACCCATCTGTATGTCTTACAGTGGATTCTAGTCGGTCTCACTCCGCTTCCTCTGTCATGGCGTTTCACTCACCCATTATGCAGCTGGATCCCACTTCATGTGAGAAGTATGCACCCCCCAAGGAGAGACATGACGATCTTTACCGCTGCAGGTACTGTATGGAGTAGTGTGTGTCCCAAACCAACGCTGTCCCAACACCCCCGCCTGGTGTCTCTTGATGTACACTCAGTCTCCAGAATTCAGCCCGTGCCCTTGCTTATATCTCTGCTTTCACCTGAGGATATGCACACTGCAACACATGGGTCATTTCCTGACAACATAATTAGTGATATTTGAATAACCGCATCCCCTGTCCTCCCATCGGTCCCCCAGTTACCAGTTACCAATCCATGTGACATGAGTCATCATAAACTGATATCCCAACAATGCTACTACATTAACCCCTGCTACTTCCAACATGGCCCATGACTATAGTCTCACAATACCCCTCATTTGTTCAGTAGTCCAATTCCATGCTTTCAATATAGCATCCTTCGCTATTAATACTGCTCCTTCTGTTACTGTCCCTACAGCTCCTTCTGTTACTGTCCCTACAGCTCCTTCTGTTACTGTCCCTACAGCTCCTTCTGTTACTGTCCCTACAGCTCCTTCAGTTACTGTCCCTACAGCTCCTTCAGTTACTGTCCCTACAGCTCCTTCAGTTACTGTCCCTACAGCTCCGTCTGCTACTGTCCCTACAGCTCCTTCAGTTACTGTCCCTACAGCTCCGTCTGCTACCGTCCCTACAGCTCCGTCTGCTACCGTCCCTGCAGCTCCGTCTGTTACCGTCCCCACAGCTCCGTCTGTTACCGTCCCCGCAGCTCCGTCTGTTACCGTCCCCGCAGCTCCGTCTGTTACCGTCCCCGCAGCTCCGTCTGTTACCGTCCCCGCAGCTCCGTCTGTTACCGTCCCCGCAGCTCCGTCTGTTACCGTCCCCGCAGCTCCGTCTGTTACCGTCCCCGCAGCTCCGTCTGTTACCGTCCCCGCAGCTCCGTCTGTTACCGTCCCCGCAGCTCCGTCTGTTACCGTCCCCGCAGCTCCGTCTGTTACCGTCCCCGCAGCTCCGTCTGTTACCGTCCCCGCAGCTCCGTCTGTTACCGTCCCCGCAGCTCCTTCAGTTACCGTCCCCGCAGCTCCTTCAGTTACCGTCCCCGCAGCTCCTTCTGTTACCGTCCCCGCAGCTCCTTCTGTTACCGTCCCCGCAGCTCCTTCTGTTACCGTCCCCGCAGCTCCTTCTGTTACCGTCCCCGCAGCTCCTTCTGTTACCGTCCCCGCAGCTCCTTCTGTTACCGTCCCCACAGCTCCTTCTGTTACCGTCCCCACAGCTCCTTCTGTTACCGTCCCCACAGCTCCTTCTGTTACCGTCCCCACAGCTCCTTCTGTTACCGTCCCCACAGCTCCTTCTGTTACCGTCCCCACAGCTCCTTCTGTTACTGTCCCCACAGCTCCTTCTGTTACTGTCCCCACAGCTCCTTCTGTTACTGTCCCCACAGCTCCTTCTGTTACTGTCCCCACAGCTCCTTCTGTTACTGTCCCCACAGCTCCTTCTGTTACTGTCCCCACAGCTCCTTCTGTTACTGTCCCCACAGCTCCTTCTGTTACTGTCCCCACAGCTCCTTCTGTTACTGTCCCCACAGCTCCTTCTGTTACTGTCCCCACAGCTCCTTCTGTTACTGTCCCCACAGCTCCTTCTGTTACTGTCCCCACAGCTCCTTCTGTTACTGTCCCCACAGCTCCTTCTGTTACTGTCCCCACAGCTCCTTCAGTTACTGTCCCCACAGCTCCTCTGCAGTGAGAATACCTCCTGCATGTAATCTGTCAAATGTTCACCGGCTGTTAGAAATTGGAGAAAAATGAATGAGTTGGGAATAATATCCAACCTAAAAAAACTCTGAGTCACAGGTGTCCTGAAAGTTTACCATAGTGTCTGAAATGCCACCACTATCTCTTCTACTCTTACCATGATCTAGGTAGGTGTAATGTTCAACTAAATCCCCATATTGTGTACAGTTAGCTGCTCTCCCTCTTCTATGAGCTATCTCCTGTAACAATATACAGTCTCTGGGGAATGATACTCCTCCATCATTACATCTAACCCATAACACACTTTACTCCTGCATTTTCTACAGTTATAAACATACTAACACATTCTCAAATCAGTTAGTCAACATACATCATTCCCTCCTCTGGAACAATGAACACGCTCATGTTCCACGAAACCTAAAAACATATTATACAAAGTACATGTTTAATAACTTAGCACAACTCATTGATGCGATGCAACATAACAATTCTGAATACAGGTAAAAAAAATAAAAACTTTCATGGTTGTCCCAAGCTGTCATCCAGTGATTCCCCCAAACAAACCACCTCCCCTCAGGATGACACTTAGAGATACGTTTCTGGAGACTCTCTCTTCCAAATCAATGTTAGCAGCGTATCCACCCCTCATCGTGCTTGAGCAATTCTCTCTCGCTGTATCCCAATCACAACTAAAACATTTTATAAATTATCCAACCCATATTTAGAATGACTGACTTCAGTGCTGACTGAGTCTAGGGCTCATATTCCAGTTTACCAACTTGGCACAGATCATCCCTGTTAGAACATACATTTATAAACAACTTTTTATTGCTGGTCATAACTCTTCTCAATACCGCCCCCCTTTGTCCCTGTTTCCTGTCCTGATTGGCCTGGTAAACAAAGATCAGTATCTCAATGCATTTTTAGTCTAAATAGTTAGGGGGCGTATACCCCCACCCCCACCCCCCCCCCCCTTTCCTTCACCCGGCACTTATCATTCTAGTGTGTCTTCTTCAGATGTCGTTTACAGTTCATTTTCCCAACGGCACATGTAACTTTTGCCTGTCACATTTCATGGCCCTTGATAATGTCCCGATTTTTAATATCCAGGTAGATACTTCCGTTTCTCCCACGTACACGAGTCTCTCACCTGAGCTTGTTCTCTCTCTACGCTCACTCCACACGCGCTCTCAGCACCCTGGCCCTGATTCATGGCTCGGACTCAGATAGGAGTAGTAAAAGTCACTGTCTCCCATTGCCCGCCTTTGTCGCTCTTTCTTCAGCCGGTTAGGGAGGGTTTTGAGGTTTACACACACTATCTATGGTCAAATTATTCCTACCATGCATTAAGACACGATCTGACGTCACCTTCCATGATGACCTCAAAAAAGCCCAGATCAAAACAACAGTTAAGTTCATTACATTTCTGTTTCAGGAAACCAGACAAACATTGACTATATGACGAATTATGACTTTAACCTTCTTTTAATACCATCTCTAAGACAAATGTCAAAAAGCATAACATAATGTTACTGCTAAAACCATTTTCTAAATTAGTCCATACTCCCTTATTCTACTGGCGACCTCTAGGAAGAGATACCAGATCCTGAAGTTAGCACCCTAACCCCTCGCAGAATTCCCACTCCAGGATCCCAATCTGGTGATATTTGTATCAAAACAAAAACCCAACATGAAATCAGCAATACATATATCACAATCCATTTGAAGTAACTGTCATCCCTTATTAACACATATTTTCCTTCCTTATATGCAAACTGAACACAGTACCACTGTATAAGTACCCAAAGACCAGGACCTCAGGGAACTGGTCATTTTCCCCTTTCAAACAGGTGATTTAACAAAAACATGTTAAATCAAAAATAAACAAATTCGAATAACTAATCAACTTAGACTTACAACTCTTTATAACTCCCTACGGAAATAAAAATAATTTCCTAACATAATGGTACAATTTGGATAGAGAACGGTGTTTCTCATGAGTTTTATAATGAAATCCCCCTGTTCCGTCAATTTCTAATGAGGTGATCATTTCTAATTAGGATTTTATTTGTGTACAGGGCTCTCTACACCATTAAAATGTTTCCTCTCCTTTCCTTTCCCTCTCCTTCGGAAACCATTTAAATACCTCTTCAAAACATTTCCATCCTCCTGCAGACCCAATTTTACTGCATTGAAAAGACCCCATCCAGTAAATCCCACAACACGGCGACAGTATCTCCCCACCGAGTCTAACGATTCACTGGTCTCCTTTCCCCCATGATTCTCCATAACCACCACAAGAAATGAAAAGTTCATTTTAGGTTTGGTAAGCCCTATACCAATTCCTCGTGATCCCCAGTTCATTTTAGGTTAGGTAACCCCTATACTAATTCCTCGTGACCCCTCCACTCTTTCGTCCATTCTAGAATTCCATTCCAGAATAAGACGACATCAAACGTACATTTATTTAAAAATAAAACCACATAAAATGTCTGATTTAAACAAACCCTAAGGCCTTCTGCATTTGCAAGGAGTGTTTGGACATATCATTTAATTGTTTTACCTTTAGAATCCATTCCCCTGGCATTTCGCCTAGAATCTTCAACCCAAAATACGTTTTCCTGTGGCAAATTTAGCCAATTTGTCATCGTAAGGAATCCGCAATATATACATGTGGTTTTCTAACACTTTCTCTCACCAAGGCAGCCGCCTTAGCCATTCCGTCTGCTTTACGATTCCTTATGGCGATTTTATCTGTACTACTAGTATGAGCTTCACATTTCACCACTGTTCATTTACTGGGTAACTGACATGCTTCTGATAATGCCTCTACCTCCAGACCATTTTTATTGGTGTTCCTGTCGCTGTTAACATGCCCCGTTGTGACCACAATGTAACGAAATCATGAACTACTCCAAATGCATACCACACACAGAATACCCCGGTATGTTACTCTCTTCCCTTCTGTGTTCATTTATCTAGAGCCATCTGTATACAATATTTTTCCCGATTCCAATGCTGTCTCTGGCAAATCAGGCCTAGGTTTTGGAGTAATCTGGTCTGGGTCACATGTATGCGATTCACCCTCCCCATGCAACAGCATTAACGACGCAGGTTTCAAAGCAGCAATCTTCTGAAATTGTAGATTTTCCCCATTTAACGTTAACTCCCATTTTGTCCATCTTGCACTAGTAACATGTGCTGTTCACTATGGTTGCTACTGCGTGTGTAACATACAAATCAACTTTTTTACCCATTGTAATGGAAGCCGTGTTATGGAACACAACTTCTGTCGCCTGTACCGCCCTAAGGTGTAATGTAGCATTCCTCTTGGCCCTCTTAATTTTTGCGTAGCCATCGCGCTACAATGTTTTAACTGTTCACGAACAACATTTAACAGATAATTTTAGATTTCGCAATCCCAATGCTGGCACTTGACGCAATTGCTTCTTTAACTCGACAAACGCTTCCTCACTCTTGATTCCTCTCTATCCTCTAATGGGGACCCTTCCCCCCCTTTCATCAACTTTGTAAGTGTCTCAGCAATTTCAGAGAATGACAAAATAAAATGTCTAATAAAATTGAAAACTCCTGAAGTTTTCCTGAGCGTGCGAGGAGTGTTTGGTCTTGCCAAAGAACGCATTGTTTCTACCCGATCCCTGGTAATGTGTATCTTGCCCGTAGAAATCAAAACCCCTAAATATGTTACCTCTTGCTTTGCTAGTTGTGCTTTGTCATATGATGCTTTATGACCCGGTTCCGCCAAATTGTCTACCAATGTGTTGCGGTCTCGCACATAAAATGTCTATGAACCACTTATCGATCGAACAGAGACTATACACCGCTAGGTGAAAGTTCCATTCCTTCTACTTTCCGGAGGATTTGTTGTTGCGCTTTTGAAAATGATGCAAACGCTTGCCTATCCTTAAAAGGAACCTAGCCTTCACTCACTTTAGCTTGGCTCTTATATTTTTATCTGGATCTCGCAGAGGAAAAAACTCCACTCCGGACCTATCCTTATGGAACCTACGCTATACCAGATATTTCCGACCGGTCGTTTACACAATGGGCTTACAGAATTAAACCTAGGCTCTCCAGGTCCGTATCCCATAATTAGTTCAGCCAATTCTCATCTCCCCAAGATGTCAAATGAGTGGAAACAGATATAGTAACTAGCCTACCTTGTCTGTTGCCAGCTCTGCTCCACTGATCTGGACTCTTTGGTTTGACTACAAATCGTGGTGAATTCTGCCGACTACACCATTTTTTTAGGTTCTTACTTTTCAGAGTAAATAACTCACGGACACTAGATACGCTTTAACCAAGTTTAATTCTTCCCAAAGGTTCTGTACAGCTGTATTCAGACAGCAAAACATTTCTCTCCATTACAGTTATATACATCCCACTTAAGACACACTTCCTTTTCTCCAATCCTTACAATTTATGGTTCACCAGAAAAAGGGTAACAGGATACCAAACCCTTATTACACCCTTAAGGGAATCTGTCCACACCTCCTGACCTCAACCCCTCCTTCACCTAATCCGCAGATATCCATCTGTCTTCCCTATATCAACAGTTGCTCTCCTCTCATCCGCCCAACACATTCCAAAGCCTTTTGGCTTTCTATGGAGAACCATTAACTTCTGACATAAAACCAGGTCTCTTTCACTCTTTCTATTCGAGGCTTCTTTTCTATAATTTATTTAATATCTCAATGTTCAAAGTTTAGCCGATTCCAACAGTATGCATTACATGCTTATTATATGCTTGCTACATTAACTCTTCGTGATAAGGCCCTCTCTGTGGTCACATGTACATACTTTTTACATGTAACATGTTTGAACTCTATACAGTCCAAGGTGAAAGTCTACACATCCCTTGCACAGTCTTCAAATCTTGCTGCCTTAAATCTAAAAAGATTTTTCCCCCCTACTGATCTACACAACGTCCTCCACATTTTCAAAGTGAAAGAAAATAAATGACTTATTCTGGTTATGCCTACATAATTAATTTGCATGATATTGTGTAAGTGAGAAATTCTGGTCTTGAACCTACCTTGGTAAGATTTCAGGTAATAGAAAAGATGCTCTATGAAAAGTTTATATGAGATGAGTGCAGAGATGACAATCTGTAGGAGACTATGACACAACATTCCAAGACTGTCCTAAAAACATCCTCTGGGATGTCCCTGGAACATACCGGGAATGAGACAAAATCTCCAGGGGACCATAATACAATGCCCAAGAACGTCCTAAAAGCGTCCATTTTCCCTTCCCTGGGAAAATGCGGGAACTACACAAACCTCCAGATGACCATGAAACAAAATCCTGACCACTTTTGGCACACACAACACGGGCGGTGAGGTCAGCATGTAATGGACATCATAATACCTTATTCTAAAGTTATACTGTGACCAAACTGGGACCTGTACTGAACATCCTTTTATGGTCCCGAGGTTAACGTCATGTTTTAATATTCCTGGAACGTTCCCAGAACATGAGTTGGATAAAGTCTCGCCAAAACCCTTAACTTCTTA
The DNA here is from genome assembly GCF_029448725.1 of Salvelinus fontinalis. Taxonomy (NCBI): domain Eukaryota; kingdom Metazoa; phylum Chordata; class Actinopteri; order Salmoniformes; family Salmonidae; genus Salvelinus; species Salvelinus fontinalis. The sequence goes on along the minus strand of NC_074681.1, from coordinate 36,731,426 downwards.
TGGGCAGGTGGGACGGTAGCATTTACTGCAGTATATGAATTGCCAAAATAATGTTTGTTCGTCAAATGACAATGCATTCGGATAGTATTCAGACCCCTTGACTTTTTTCACATTTTGTTACTTTATAGCCTTATTCTAAAATGGATGAAATTGTTTTTTTCCCTCATCAATATACACACAATACCCCATTATGACGAAGCAGAAACTGTTTTTAGATTTTTTTTGCACATTTATGAAACAAAAAACCCCAGAAATAATGCATTTACATAAGTATTCAGACCCTTTACTCAGTACTTTGTTGAAGCACCTTTAGCAGCGTTTACAGCCTCGAGTCTTCTTGGGTATGACGCTACAAGCTTGGCGGAGTTTCTCCCATTCTTCTCTGCAGATCCTCTCAAGCTCTGTCAGGTTGGATGGGCAGCATTGCTACACAGCTATTGTCAGGTCTCTCCAGAGTTGTTCGATCAGGTTCAAGTCCGGACTCTGGCTGGGCCACTCAAGGACTTTCAGAGACTTGTCCCGGAGCCACTCCTGCGTTCTCTTGGCTGTGTGCTTAGGCTCGTTTTCCTATTGGAAGTTGATCCTTCATCCCAGTCTGAGGTCCTGAGCGCTCTGGAGCAGGTTTTCATCAAGGAGCTCTCTGTCCTTTGCACCATTCATCTTTCCCTCGATCCTGACTAGTCTGCCGCTGAAAAATATCCCCACAGCATGATGCTGCCACCGCCATGCTTCACCTTAGGGATGGTTCCAGGTTTCCTCCAGACGTGACACTTGGCATTCAGGCCAAAGAGGCCAATCTTGTTTTCATCAGACCAGAGAGTCTTGTTGCTCATGGTCTGAGAGTAATTTAGGTGCCTTTTGGCAAACTCCAAGCAGGCTGTCATGTGCCTTTTACTGAGGTGTGTCTTCCGTCTGGTCACTCCATAATCACACCATAAAGGCCTGATTGGTGGAGTGCTGCAGAGACGGTTGTCCTTCTGGAAAGTTCTCCCATCTCCACTGAGGAATTCTGGTGCTCTGTCAGAGTGATCATCTGGTTCTTGGTCACCACCCTGAATAAGGCCCTTCCCTGATTGCTCAGTTTGGCTGGGTGGCCAGCTCTAGGAAGATTCTTGGCGGTTCCAAAGTTCTTCCATTTAAGAATGATGGAGGCCACTGTGTTCTTCGGGACCTTCAATGCTGCTGACATGTTTTGGTACCCTTTCCCCTGTCTCGGAGCTCTATGGACAATTCCTTCAATTGTCATGGCATGGTCGACTGTCGGACCTTATATAGACAGGTGTTTGTGCCTTTCCAAATCATGTCCAATCAAATTGAATTTACGTGGACTCCAATCAAGTTGTAGAAACATCTCAAGGATGATCAATGGAAACAGGATGCACCTGAGCTCAATTTCGAGTCTCATAGCAATACTTATGTAAATAAGGTATTTCTGTTTTTTATTTGTATATTTAAAACAATTTTTGCTTTGTCATTATGGGGTTTTGCATGTAGATTGAGGGAAACAAAATTATTTAATCAATTGTAGAATAAGGCCGTAACGTAACAAAATGTGGAAAAAGTCAAGGGGTCTGAATACTTCCTGATTGCACTGCATGTATTTTATTGGCCCTGCTGCTGTGGACACTTAGGGTAAGGCAACCAATGTAATTTTGTAATTTGGGTGAACTATCCCTTTAACAGTTTGGCCTTTCAATCAATCACTGTGGGTGGGATTGTCAGGGGAGGGGGCAGGGTGTTTTTGAGTCAGAGTTGTTAGGGTTTCAGACCTGTCAATCACTGTGGGTGGGACTTAGCGGAAGGCTGTAGATTAGTAATCAAGTCAGAAAAACTAGTCTAGTCTACTCTTTCAACTGAATTTATTGTGGCAAAATCTAAATCTAGTCTACACTTCAATTGAATGTATTGTGGCAAAACATAAGAAAATGTTTTGTGTTCTTTCAAGTAAACATTGATTCCCTGTTGAGACAAAATATAGAACCACAGGAAATGGTTTTAAAAATGCTAACATTTTCAGGGGGAGGACCCTCAGACCTGTAGGTCTATTCATGGGTTCCTGACTTTGTATCTGGCGGGGGGCCAGATACAAAGTCAGGAACCCATGAATAGACCTACAGGTATGATTCAGTGGAGGCTGCTGTTGCAGGGCGGACGGCTCATAATAATGTATGGAACGGAGTAAATTGAATGTTATCAAACCATGTGTTTGATGTATTTGACACCATTCCATTCATAATGCTCCAGCCATTACCACGAGCCCGTCCTCCCCAATTAAGGTGCCACCAACCCCCTGTGGTATGATTCCTTGTATCCTGATGGCTAATATCCAATTGCTGGAAAATAAACTTTGTGAACTCGAGTATGGCTTCAATTACAGAGGGACATCAGGGAATGCTGTATCTTTGTTTTTACAGGCACATGGCTTACATACAATTCACTCGACTGTGCTTTTAAATTTTGCGTATGGATCGTATGGTGGCTTCTGATTAGAGTATGGTGGAAGGTGTATGCTTCCCCGTCAACATTTACTGGTGTACCGAAGTTGAATATGTCTCGAGCTCCTGTTCACCTGACATGGAGTTTCTGATGCTACAATACCGACCCCACTATATGTCGAGGGATTTCACTTGTGTTATTATCACAGCTGTGTACATACCCCTACAAGCAAACATCAAGGCCGCACTTAGTGAACTGTATAAGCACATTAACCAGCAAGAATTGTCTCACCTGGAAGCAGTCTTTATTGCCGTAGGAGATTTTAACCAAGCAAATTTTAAACAAATGATTCCAAAGTATCACCAACATTTAAACTGCCCCCCGATTGGAAACAACGTGCTGGACCATCCCCCATCCCTTCCCTCTCTTCGGCCAATCAGATAGCGTCTCTCTGTTCCTTCTCCAAGCCTACAAGCAGCAACTCAAGAGGGAGCCATCAGTACAGAGAATAGTGAGGCGCTGGACATGGGCGGTAGACTCGATGCTGCAGGACAGTTTTGAAAATACTGATTGGAATATGCTCAAAGATTCCTCAACCCAGGATTCATCCATCAACATTGAGAAATATACATCGTCAGTCACAGGCTTCATTAGGAAATGTGTTGATGATGATGTAGCCACAATAACAATCTGGACATACCCCAACCAAAAAACCTGGATGAACTGAGAAATCCATACCTTGCTGAGAGCCCGCAGTTCAGAATTCAATGTCAGCAGAACGAACCCCGACAACTCTGTGTCGCGCAACGCGTACAATGCAAGTAGGTAGGAGCTCCACAAATCCACCTGTGTGGTGCACACACACATACAGTATATGCATTCATGCTTCACACAAATTACAACTACTGCTACCAGACTCGATTTGTTCATACTGCACAATTTAAACACTTGCCCTCCAATCCCTCCTTGTGTAAATATTGTACTATATATTGTGCCTTCCTGTATTATACTTATGCTAAAATATATATTCTATTCTACTCAGCCATTTACTTTATGTTCATATTTTTATTTTCTTATTTCTTATTGTTGTTGTGTTGTCGAGAAGGAACCTGCAAGTAAGTATTTCGTTGGACAGTGTATACCATGTGTATCCTGTACATGCGACTAATAAAACTTGAAACATGATTGAGGCATGCTGGTGATCAGGCCTACCACTGTTGTGTCATCAGCAAACTTGATGATTGAGTTGGAAACGTGTCTGGCCACGCAGTCATGGGTGTACAGGAGGGAGCTGAGCACGCACCTTTGTGGGGCCCCCATGGCGAGGATCATCGTGGCGGAGGTGTTGTTGCCTACCTTTATCACCTGGGGTCGGCCAGTCAGGAAGTCCAGGCCCAGTTGCACAGGGCGCGGTTCAGACCAAGGGCCCCGAGCTTAGTGATGAGCTTGAAGGGCACTATGTTGTTGAAGGGGAGTGTTCAATCAATAAATGGTGTTCAATCAAGAAATTGATCATAAAAAGATTGTGAGAGCTGTTTTGTTAGACTTTTGACTTTGCTGAAAAAACGTATATGTTATTGCTTTACGTTCTCTGCTATATCGTGGATCGAGAGTTACCTGTCTAACCGAACACAGAGGATGTTCTTTAACGGAATTCTCTTCAACATAATCCAGGTAGAGTCGGGCACACGTCTACTAATGACCTGCCACTGGCACTGAGTAAAGCCTGTGTGTCTATGTATGCTGATGACTCAACATCATACACGTCCGCTACCACAGCAAGTTAAATCACAACAACACTTAACAAAGAGCTACAGTCAGTTTTAGAATGGGTGGCAAGTAATAAGCTAGTCCTAAGTATTTCTAAAACTAAAACCATTGTATTTAGGACAAATCATTAACTAAACCCTAAACCTCAACTAAATCTTGTAATGGGTAATGTGGAAATTGAGCAAGCTTAGGACTAAACTGCTTGATGTAACCCTGGATTGTAAACTGTCATGGTCAAAACATATTGATGCCACGGTAGCTAAGATCGAGAGAGGTCTGCTTTCTTGACATCGCTATCAACAAAACAAGTCCTACAGGCCCTAGTTTTATTGCACCTGGACTACTGTCCAGTCATATGGTCAATTGCCACAAAGAGGAACATAAGAAAATTACAATTGGCCCAGAACAGAGCAGCACCTCTGGCCCTTAAATGTACACGGAGAGCTAACTTCAATAACATGCATGTCAATCTCTCCTGGCTCAAAATAGAGAAGCGATTGACTGCATCACTGTCTTTTTGAGAGCTATTGACTTGTTGAAAGCACTGATCTGTCTGTTCAAACGGCTAGCACACAGCTCCAACACCCATGCATACCCAACAAGACATGCCACCAGAGGTCTCTTCACAGTCCCCAAGTCCAGAACAGACTCTGGGAAACACACAGTACAACATAGAGACACGACTACATGGAACTCTATTCCACATCAGGTAACTCAAGCAAGCAGTAAAATCAGATTTAAAAATCAGATACAACTACACCGTATGGAACAACAAGGACAGGCACACACGCATACGCAAACATATGCTAAACACACTACACACACATACATTGTAATGTTGAAATATTATGGTATTATATATTTTGTATTGTAAATATGTAGTAGTAGAGTAGTGGTGTAATAATGTGTTGTATGATGTTAAATAAAGCAGTACATGTCAGGTGATGTAATTTCCTTAATCCTGTTTGGACCTTGGCAGGAGCTAATGGGGATCCTTAATAAATACAAATGTAAATCTGTGGTCTTCTATCGTATTTCGGACCAGAATGAGGCTCTTTTCACTTCCTATTGATCCTGCAGTGAGGATTCAACACCTTCGTCGAATGTATTCATAATTTATCTGCAGATAATCGCCAAAAAGAAGTAGTAACCTACCAGTATGCACGTGCCACAAAACAATAATTAGGTGAATTTCAACTCATCGTTACCAGTTACATTACATAGGACGTGTAAATTCACTCACAGGAGATGAGGAAGGAGCATCATGCTCTCCTCCATAAATAGATTTGACTTCAGCCAACCACAGGGCACAAAAAGAACACCGGTACGAAGAGGTGGGACAGACAGCAGACTGACGAGCTGTACAAACCAGCAGTCTCCCTGGCATCGCTCGCTTTGTGACTGACAGGTGCCTGTCCTACCAATAGATCACTGTAAGATGCATATCGTTCATTCTAGCGGGAGAAGGCTGTACGGATTTTTCTGACTAGCGAATTGAGACGTTTAAATTAAAAGAAACCTAGTTCATTTATGAAGTGGAAAAAGTAACCAGCTTACAATGACTCTGTTATTGTGAATTTAGCCGACAGCCGGCACTTATGGAAAACACTGTTTTTTCCCCCTAGTATGGCTGGATAATTGGCTCAGATGAACACAGTAGGGCCACTTGGATCGGTTGTGTTTAGTATAGGCAAAGTGACTGAGCTCCTCTATGAGTGGGCTCCTTTTGATGTCTCTGCAATACACATATTAGTTGGTGTGTCTCTTGCTGGAGTGAGTATGAAAACCGTTAGATTTGCTTGAGTTTCTCGGGTTTCAGAGCACTAGTCTATGGAGAAATCTTGCTTAATTGGTTGTTGCATACAAATTGGGTGTGGAAACATCAGTGCAAAGTTGCTGCTCATGGCATGTTTATCTTCAACAACTCTAAATTACTACTAGCACAAAGATCATCCATTTCTGACAGGATAGGTGGAGAGTTATAGTGTTAAGTGCGTCCCAAATGTCACCATATTCCCTGTGTAGTGCACCACTTTTCTAACGGCCCTGGTCAAAAGTAGTGCACTGTGTAGGGAATAAGGTGCCATTTGGGATACAGACCCAGTATGACCTAGTTAACGAGAATGGGGAAAGGGGAAAGGTAGGAAAGGACCCAGCAGGAGATATCTGAGATCAAACCACCGTATAACAGGCGAGCAGGCGCACATCTCGCGTCATCAGCAAGAAAGCACAGTGCCTAACAGAAAACATCAGGGTGCCTGGGCCATGGTGTGTGTGTGTGTGTGTGTGTGTGTGTGTGTGTGGGTGGGTGTATGAGCGTGTGTGTGTGAAAACCGCAGGGTGCCTGGGCCATGGGGTAAAGGTGTGTGTGTGTGTGTGCAGGTTTACTTGCATCCATATCTGTGTCTTGTGTGTGTCTGCATGTTTTTTCCCCTAAAGTGTTATAGAGTACATGAACCTATAACTACAGAATGTTATTTTCTGGATTCACACCATGTGTATGTCTCGCGTTAAGTCACATATGTCTTTTACGTTTGATGTGCCCTACTTTTGTCAATTCTCTGTACGCTTGTGCCCTGCTTGTGTTATTCACTCTCACATGCAGTGTTCAGTCATGCATGTGTATATAATTTAGTGCCGTGGCGTAAGATTACAACTTGCGCATAAACGATTATTACTACATTGCAATTTCATAACATACCATATCTGAAGCAGAGTGCTACAGCAACCAGGTTTAAATTCTCGGACCGACTCTTTTCTCTGTATATATCAATGATGTCGCTCTTGCTGCTGGTGAATCTTTGATCCACCTCTACGCAGACGACACCATTCTGTATACATCTGGCCCTTTGGACACTGTGTTAACAGACCAAATGAGCTTCAATGCCATACAACACTCCTTTCGTGGCCTCCAACTGCTCTTAAATGCTAGTAAAACAAAATGCATGCTCTTCAACCGATCGCTGCCCGCACCCGCTCGCCCTACTAGCATCACTACTCTGGACGGTTCTGACTTAGAATATGTGGACAACTATAAATACCTAGGTGTCTGGCTAGACTGTAAACTCTCCTTCCAGACTCACGTTAAGTATCTCTAATCAAAAGTTAAATCTAGAATCGGCTTCCTATTTCCTACCGATCCTTGACTTCAGCGATGTCATTTACAAAATAGCGTCCAACACTCTACTCAGCAGATTGGATGCAGTCTATCACAGTGCCATCCGTTTTGTCACCAAAGCCCCATATACTACCCACTACTGCGACCTGTATGCTCTCGTTGGCTGGTCCTTGCTACATTTTTGTCGCCAAACCCACTGGCTCCAGGTCTATAAGTATTTGCTAGGTAAAGCGCCGCCTTATCTCAGCTCACTGGTCACCATAGCAACACCCAACCGTAGCACGCGCTCCAGCAGGTATGTTTCACTGGTCATCCCCTTTGGCCACCTTTCCGTTCTTTGCTGCCAATGACTGGAACTAATTGCAAAAATCACTGAAGTTGGAGACTTATATCTCCCTCACTAACATTAAGCGTCAGCTGTCAGAGCAGCTTACCGATCGCTGCACCTGTACACAGTCCATCTGTAAGTAGTCCATCCAACCAACTACCTACCTCATCCCCATATTTGTTTTTGTTTTTCTGCTCTTTTGCACACCAGTATTTCTACTTGCACATCCTCATCTGCACATATATCACTCCAGTGTAAATTGCTGAATCGTAATTACTTCGCCACTATTGGCCTGTTTATTGCCTTACCTCCTTACTTCATTTTGCACACTGTATACAGATTTTTCTATTGTGTTATTCACTGTACATTTGCTTATCCCATGTGTAACTCTGTGTTGTTGTTTTTGTTGCACTGCTTGCTTTATCTTGGCCAGGTCGCAGTTGTAAATGAGAACTTGTTCTCAACTGGCCTACCTGGTTAAATAAAGGTGAAATAAATAAGTGGACTGGACATGCCGAGAGTTGAGTTTGGATTGGTCTGCCATATAGCATGCTTCTGTCTATTTGAGCTGGTTCTATTTGAGCTGGTCAGTATGTCTAGGGAGTCCTCTCTAACGCTGCTTTCTAAAAAATGTATCGCGTATTGAAACTTCACAAGCCTAATGTCAAGTTAAAGTGTACTGTTAGTTACAGTGTATGCTCTCCACTTTCTGGAGGACTGAGTTTTGAAATCAGTGGAATTTGAGTATGATAGCTAAGGAGATGAGAAAACACCTGTCTCCATCTTCATACTAAGAGCAACCATGGCGTCTGAAGGAGATGTGTCCATTGATGATGTATATGGGTAAGATAGTCTAGCTAGCTACATTTTTTGATTTTGACAAAGTGGTTTCATTTCAAGTTAAAGTGTACTGTTAGCTAGCTAACGTTAGCTGGCTGGCTAGCTAGCTATTGTTCCGTGTGTGATCTTATTATTTGTATCTCAGACCCATTTGCTTGACTAGTTATAGCCTAATGTTAGCTACTGTAGCTAACATTGAACCTGGTTGGTTAGCTACCTACAGATTCATGCAGGGTAGTAACGTCATGAGTTAAGATAGTGCCGGAAGAAATGGCAGCCGTTTTACAGGCGCCTAACCAATTGTGCTATTATTTGTTTTTTTCACGTTATTTGTACATAATGTTATGTACATAAAGAGCTTCTGGATATTCGGACAGAGACCACTCACCTCGTATTAAACAAAGATTTTTTCTTCAACGAGCAGGACGCACAGGATGTACTTCAGACACCCGACAAGGCCGAAATCCCCGTCATAGGCAAAAGAAAGAGACACAGGGCAGGGTGCCTCGTAAGGATCTGCCGACGCCCCTTACCATCAATACTACTTGCCAACTTACAAACATTGGACAATAAATTAGATGAGGTACGATGACGAATATCCTACCAATGGGACATCAAAAACTGTAATATCTTGTGTTTTACCGAATCGTGGCTGAATTATGACATGGAAACATTCAGCTAGCGGGATATACGCTGCACCGACTAGACAGAACAGCACACTCCGGTATGACGAGGGGTCTGTGTATATTTCTAAACAACAGCTGGTGCAAGAAATCTAAGGAAGTCTCTAGATTTTGCTCGCCTGAAGTAGAGTATCTCATGATAAACTGTAGACCACACTATTTGCCACACTATTTCATCTATTTTTTTCGTGGCTGTTTATTTACCACCACAGACGGAGTCTGTTGCTAAGACCGCACTGAGTCAGCTGTATAAGGAAATAAGCAAACAGGAAACCGCTCACCCAAAGGCGGCGCTCCTAGTGGCCGGGGACTTTAATGCAGGGAAACTTAAATCAGTTTTACCTAATTTCTATCAGCATGTTTAAAGCGCAACCAAAAGGAAAACAATTCTAGATCATCTTTACTCCACACACAGAGATGCGTACAAAGCTTTCCCTCGCCCTCCATTCGGCAAATCTGACCATAATTCTATCCTCTTGATTCCTGCTTACAAGCAAAAACTAAAGCAGGAAGCACCAGTGACTCTGTCTATAGCAAAGTGGTCAGATGAAGCAGATGCTAAACTACAGGACTGTTTTGCTAGCACAGACTAGAATATGTTCCAGGATTCTTCCGATGACAATGTGGAGTACACTACATCAGTCACTGGCTTTATCAATAAGTGCATTAATGACGTCGTCCCCACATTGACTGTACGTACATACCCCAACCACAAGCCATGGATTACAGGGAACATTATCACTGAGCTAAAGGGTAGAGCTGCCGCTTTCAAGGTGTGGGACTCTAACCCGGAAGCTTATAAGAAATCATGCTATGCCCTCCGACGAACCATCAAACAGGCAAAGCGCCAATACAGAACCAAGATTGAATCGTACTACACCGCCTCCGACGCTCGTAGGATGTGGCAGGGCCTGCAAACTATTACAGACTACAAAGGGAAGCACAGCCGCGAGCTGCCCAGTGACACGAGCCTACCAGACGAGCTAAATAACTTCTATGCTTGCTTCGAGGCAAGCAACACTGAGGCATCGATGAGAGCATCAGATATTCTGTGTGATCACGCTCTCCATAGCCAATGTAAGTAAGACCTTTAAACAGGTAAACGGCCACAAGGCCGCTGGGCTAGACGGATTGCCAGGACTTGTGCTGACCAACTGGCAGGTGTCTTCACTGACATTTTCAACATGTCCCTGATTGAGTCTGTAATACCAACATGCTTCAAGCAGACCACCATAGACCCTGTGCCCAAGAGCACTAAGGTAACCTGCCTAAATGACTACAGACCTGTAGCACTCATGAACATAGCCATGAAATGCTTTGAAAGGCTGGTAATGGCTCAAATTAACACCATTATCCCAGAAACCCTGGACCCACTCCAATTTGCAAACCGCTCAAACAGATCCATAGATGATGCGATCTGTATTGCCCTTTCCCACCTGGACAAAAGGAACACCTACGTGAGAATGCTACTCATTGACTACAGCACAGCGTTCAACACCATAGTGCCCTCAAAGCTCATCACTAAGATAAGGATCCTGGGACTAAACACCTCCCTCTGCAACTGGATCCTTGACTTCTTGACGGGCCACCCCCAGGTGGTGAAGGTAGGTAGCAACACATCTGTCACGCTGATCCTCAACACTGGAGCCCCTCAGGGTTGCGTGCTCAGTCCCCTCCTGTACTCCTTGTTCACCCGCGACTGCATGGCCAAGCATTGTTACGACACCATCATTAAGTTTGCAGACTACACAACAGTGGTAGACCTGATCACCGACAACAACGAGACAGCCTATAGGGAGGAGGTCAGAGACCTGGCCGTGTGGTGCCAGAATAACAACCTTTCCCTCAACGTATTCAAGACAAAGGAGATGATTGTGGACTACAGGAAAAGGAGGACCGAGCACGCCCCCATTCTCATCGACAGGGCTGTAGTGGAGCGGGTTGAGAGCTTCAAGTTCCTTGGTGTCCACATCACCAACAAACTAGAATGGTTCAAACACACCAAGATAGTCGTGAAGAGGGCATGACAAAACCTATTCCCCCTAAGGAGACTGAAAAGATTTGGCATGGGTCCTCAGATCCTCAAAAGGTTCTACAGCTGCAACATCAAGAACATCCTGATTGGTCGCATCACTGCCTGGTACAGCAACTATACCCTACAGAGGGTAGTGCATACCGCCCAGTACATCACTGGGCTAAGCTGCCTGCCATCCAGTACCTTTACACCAGGTGGTGTCAGAGGAAGGCCCTACAAATTGGCAAAGACCCCAGCCACCCCAGTCATAGACTGTTCTCTCTGCTACCGCATGGCAAGCTGTACCGGAGTGCCAAGTCTAGGACCAAAAGGCTTCTCAACAGCTTTCACCCCCAAGCCATAAGACTCCTGAACAGGTAATCAAATGGCTACCCGGACTATTTGCATTAACATTAATAATAGTTTATTTTAAAATAACCAGAGGAAATGAAATATTCCTCAATATTAAAAAATACACAAGCCGCTAATAAGAATCTTGCAAGCTTATCGAAACGCTTTTCTATACTCGTTCATTGCAGCTGCTGGTTGTAGGGTGAGTGGAAGTAGCAAGAACACACATTTAAGACTTGTAAAAAAGTGTTGAACAAAGTGTTGATAGTGCTGAATAACAACTTAAACATGAATTTACTTGTAAAAACAGCAGCTCTTTGCTGTATTTATTGTCTCTCTCTAGTTATGGTTTTAAACGTTTGGAAATCTCACAGTATCAACTTTGCAGTGTGCTCGATGCTTTGTTTTATGTCTATGGCTCGAGGAAACTGCAGACACAGTGATCTGAACTATCTGATTGCGATAGGCCTATAGGTGCACTTGCTCTCTGGGCCTGCCGGGTATGCAGAGTTCTACCTTCAGACACATGAAATGGTTCAAAATAGGAACACTTTGCCTTCTTGGCACTAGTGCTGCTGAATCATGTGCACCTACCACCAACAGCGCTAAACAAAGGAATAATTATAGGAACGCAAGGCTTTATCGTTTTTTGTTTGTTTTACAGAAATGTTTGGTAAACAACTACAAATGCCTTAGAGATTGAACGGTCGATCGGTTGGTGACCACTGCTCTAGATGATCATTGTTCTCTGAGTTGCATTTCTCCTCCATCTGAACATTGCCTTAGATAGACTTCTCACAAAAAAAAGCTAATTTGGGCTCTGGTAATGGATGAAACTCCTTGAAGACACACAAACACACAGCCCCTGATTGAATTCATGTTTTTGGGCAACAAGCCATGCGATTCCTTTATAATAAAAAAAAATAATTACATAACCCATGTTTTGAGAAGTGAAAGGCACTCTACGAAGCACTCAGCTCTGCAAAAACACCACAGAGCCTCTATTTCCATCTCAGCCTAACTAACTAAGTCTCCCACTCCCACATCTCTATTTCTTCTTTCTTTCCGTCTCTCACTTCCGCGCACACCAATCCCCCATATCTATTTTCCTTTGTCTGCCCCGTGACCGTGGCTGTGAGTGCAGGTTCTAGGGGTGGTGCAGAACTTCAAAGGGAAGACTCTGCTGAACGAGATCCCGCCGGAGGAGAGAGTGGTCAGCACTGTTACTATGATGGGCCAGCCCCGCATCATGGACAACACCATGGAGAAGTACATAGCCTCACAGGTATTGTCAGCTACACTTCACTGCAGTAGGCTAAATACAATATAATGTGCTTTTGCTTGGAACAGTTTCCTAGAGTACCTTGTTTGTCAGCCTCAGTCCATTCTGCTGTGTCCACCATACAGAAAGACACATCAGATACAGTATATCCTTCATTGTATGTATAGAAAGATAAAAATGTCTTCCAGATGTGTAGTATGAAGGTTGAAAATTGACCAAAGAATATGAACATTGACAAAAATATACGTTGAGGTTTGGAATATAATGTATGTATCACTTTGGTTTGAGAGTCTCATCTTCTTAGTTTTATAGTCCAGGTAAAATTTCTATAAGCTCTTACAATGCCTTTGGCAAGAGGTACACAATCCCAGTCCCTGAAAATAGTCTGTCTGCTAATCATCTGTATACAGGTGATTAGCAAGAAGCCACACACATTGTTACATTGGGCTAAATCGCACACTGTGTAAACGGATCATGTAAGAATGAAAACCTGCATGCCTCGTTACCTGTCTATGCAAAGTGTCTTGATAGCAAAGCTGTGCGGGTATAAACATTGTGTGTCAAATTGGGTTAAGTAGACCATTTGCTGTGTATTGATTAAACCACTGTTCAGAACATTGGGAGCAACAGTTACCACATACAGTTTAAGTTGGAAGTTTACATACACTTTAGCCAAATACATTTAAACTCCGTTTTTCACAATTCCTGACATTTAAACCTAGTAAAATTCCCTGTCTTAGGTCAGTTAGGATGACCACTTTATTTAAAAAATGTGAAATGTCAGAATAATAGTAGAGAGAATGATTTATTTCAGCTTTTATTTCTTTCATCACATTCCCAGTGGGTCAGAAGTTTACATACACTCAATTAGTATTTGGTAGCATTGCCTTTAAATTGTTTAACTTGGATCAAACATTTCTGTTAGCCTTGCACAAGCTTCCCACAATAAGCTGTCAGAATTTTGGCCCATTCCTTCTGACAGCTTGTGTAACTGAGTCAGGTTTGTAGGCCTCCTTGCTCACACACGCTTTTTCAGTTCTGCCCACAAATGTTCTATAGGATTGAGGTCAGGGCTTTGTGATGGCCACTCCAATACCTTGACTTTGTTGTCCTTAAGCTATTTTGTCACAACTTTGCAAGTATGCTTGGGGTCATTGTCCATTTGGAAGACCCATTTGCAACCAAGCTTTAACTTCCTGACTGATGTCTTGAGATGTTGCTTCAATATATCCACATAATTTTCAACCCTCATGATGCCATCTATGTTCTGAAGTGCACCAGTCCCTCCTGCAGCAAAGCACCCCCACAACATGATGCTGCCAACCCCGTGCTTCACGGTTGGGATGGTGTTCTTCGGCTTGAAAGCCTCCCCCTTTTTCCTCCAAACATAACGATGGTCATTATGGCCAAACAGTTCTATTTTTGATTCATCAGACCAGAGGACATTTCTCCAAAAAGTACGAGCTTTGTCCCCATGTGCAGTTGCAAACCGTAGTCTGGCTGTTTTTTATGGCTGTTTTGGAGCAGTGGCTTCTTCCTTGCTGAGCGGTCTTTCAGGTTATGTCGATATAGGACTCGTTTTACTGTGGATATAGATACTTTTGCACCTGTTTCCTCCAGCATCTTCACAAGGTCCTTTGCTGTTGTTCTGGGATTGATTTGCACTTTTTGCACCAAAGTACGTTCATCTCTAGGAGACAGACCACGTGTATGACGGCTGCGTTGTCCCATGGTGTTTATACTTGCGTACTATTGTTTGTACAGATGAACATGGTACCCTTCATGCATTTGAAAATTGCTCCCAATGATGAACCAGACCAGGAGGTGATGAACCAGGAGGTCTACAATTCTTTTTCTGAGGTCTTGGTTGATTTTTTTTAGATTTTCCCATGATGTCAAGCAAAGAGGCACTGAGTTTGAAGGTAGGCATTGAAATACATCCACAGGTACACCTCCAATTGACTCAAATGATGTCAATCAGCCTATCAGAAGCTTCTAAATTCATGACATAATTTTCTAGAATTTTCCAAGCTGTTTAAAGGCACAGTCAACCTAGTGCATGTAAACTTTTGACCCACTGGAATTGTGATACAGTGAATTATAAGTGAAATAATCTGTCTGTAAACGATTGTTGAAAAAATTACTTGTGTTATGCACAAAGTATTGGGGAGTGGTTGACAAACTTGTTTTAATAACTCCAACGTAAGTGTATGTAAACTTCCGACTTCAACTGTATGTGTTGACTGAATATAAGCAAAATAATCAAGTTGATGGCACAGTCATATAGCCTCGGCACCTACATAAAGCTGAGTGACTCACTCATTCAAAGCTTTGGATCAAAATAAATAAGTACCAACATTCTTTCTGATAGACTTTAATAAAGAAATGTTTTGGTTATCCTGACCTGGACACCTTGTATTATAATAGTCCAGTAGGGGCTATTAGCAGGACAATAGACTCTTTCCAGTATTTTGATACTTTGTGCAAGGCAATTGATCAGCATTAAAAACTTAGACCGCGTCCCAAGTGGTGACGCAGTCTAAGACACTGCATGGCAGTGCAAGCTGCGTTGCTACAGATGCTGGTTCGATACCCGTTCCGGCCGGGACCGGGAGACCCATGAGGTGACGGTGGGTTTTTGGTTTCATCTCCCTCTAAAAACAGAAAGAAATAATTCTAAATAACAAACTGGCTTTATTTACAAATTAGTAAGATTATCTCCAAAATATTGTTATTTTTTAAACAAAGCGATTATTATTATCATTATTAATTAATTTAGAATGATATAAAAGCCCCTTAGATATTCTCACAGATCAGATTTGCTCTAAAGAAAAATGCACCTTATATATTAATTTAGAATCCTCCAATCATCTAAATGTAATTATTGGCGGAGAGTCACGTCATTGAAAAAAGTATTTTTCAATATACTGTAGTCCTACCGTCGGCGACATGAGTCTCACTAGTGTTGAGTAGTTTGCTGTTAAAAGTGGTGTAGGTCTTGTTTATTTAAAAAGCATATTGAAGTTTGAAGCAATAGGATTTGAAGCAATAGCAATAGTCAACTATTTCAGCAGCGTTGGGGACTGGTCTTGATAAACCAATGAGATTTGTATTTTCACTGAATTTCCATTTGGGTATTGGTTAGACTACAATTAGGGTGTGGAAATGTTATGCTCTTAGTACTGTAGCCTACTCCCGACCGTCACGTAGTAGGGCGCCATATTTTCCCAACGGAAACACTGAGGGTTTCGTTTTTTCATTTTTCTTGGAATAGAAACACTATAATATCAATTAAATTAAGCTACATTTCTTAAAATGAATCCCATATACTATGTTCTTACAAAAAAAAGTTTTTCAATTCTCTAGTACAGCCAATATTGAAGGCTATCAAATGCTTCTCAAAGATATCCTCTGGTGGTCAAGCTAGCACTAAATAGCATTAATGGTAACAATGGCTGACAATTAAATAACATGCCATAGATCTCTGCGGCAGCCTGCAAGGTGTGCTGCAGTATGAAGCACACCTTACAGGAAGAACCACTGGGCTTTGAATGCGCTGAGGGGCTTGTTAGACTGTCTGTTCACACACACACACACACACACGCATGCACACACACAAAATGTAAACACACACACACAAATTGGGCCAAGTAGCATGAGACTAGCACACTGTACAGCTCCTGGGTTGCCTCTATAAGCATAATACAGTAGCATTGCTCCTGAAGATTAATGATGTCGCCTTCGCAGACCCTATAGCGAAGGGAATGCAAGGTCATGCATTACAGGGACATACAGTATGTCACTGGCCCCCTTGGTAATCTTGATGAAGTGCCTTATGGAGACCCAGTGCTCCCCCTATTTGAAATCACAATGAGTCCAGGGGAAGTTACATTGGGCCATTCGTCAACGCAAAGGAGGATGCCCACATCTCATTAGACTGAGGTGTGTGAGGTGAATAAGAACGAGGAGATGCGGAGAGGTGTGTTTGTGTTTGCGTTCATGCATGCATGCGTGAGAGGTAGATGAGCAAAGCGTTAATGGCAAGAATGGTCAAATGTGTAGTAGTTGAGGTTTGAGGGACTATATGTACTTTAGAAATCCAAGAAACGCCCAGTGGAAACCTAAACTGCAGTATGGGCTCACTCATTGCACAGTTTAGTGTAGCAGCAGGGAGACTGTAGCTAAATGCATTTCCACACTAAATGCATTGCTACACACAACATCAACATGGCCATAGGCCATCTTCAAACTCAGTACAGAAGGTGACCCAAATAAATCTGACACATTAGGATGCTTTAGAAAACCCTTTGGATCCAGGCTCACTGCTCGCTTTGACTGCCTGGCTGACTGCTTCAGTATTCATAGATTTTAAGGGAGGTAAATTAAACACGCATACACCATCCCATAATTAATCCAGTAGTTAGTAGTGAAGGATATCATGCCTTGCTAAGTAAGAAAGAATGAAAAATAATATACAATTATTATTTTAAAAGGAATTTTCCCAATTGATACTATTGGTGCATATAGGATACATGAATTTATCTGAAAACAATAACTAAAGCTAAGTTAAGTTATTATAAAAATTAATAATTCATGTTGTGGAACACGTAACCCCATCCATCTACCAACACTGTGTATTTCCAGTAGCTTGTAAGTTTTCAGTGTCAGGCTAGCAGTTCTGTTCTTCTCTCCTGACAGTTACAGTTGAAGTCGGAAGTTTACATACACTTATGTCATTAAATCTCGTTTTTCAACCACTCCACAAATTTCTTGTTAGCAAACTAAGGTTTTGTCAAGTTGGTTAGGACTTCTACTTTGTGCATGACACAAGTAATTTTTCCAACAGTTGTTTACAGACCAAAACAAATTTATTTGTTATTTTATACAGATTTATTTCACTTATAATTCACCGTATCACAATTCCAGTGGGTCAGAAGTTTACATACGCTAAGTTGACTGTGCCTTTAAACAGCTTGCAAAATTCCAGAAAATGATGTGATGTCTTTAGAGGCTTCTGATAGGCTAATTGATATCATTTGAGTCAATTGGAGGTGTACCTGTGGATGTATTTCAATGCCTACCTTCAAACTCAGTGTCTCTTTGCTTGACATCATGGGAAAATCAAAATAAATCAGCCAAGACCTCAGAAAAATAATTGTGCACCTCCACAAGTCCGGTTCATCCTTGGGAGCAATTTCCAAACGCCTGAAGGTACCACGTTCATCTGTACAAACAATAGTACGCAAGTGTAAACACCACGGGACAACGCAGCCATCATACCGCTCAGGAAGGAGACGTGTTCTGTCTCCTAGAGATGAACATACTTTGGTGCGAAAAGTGCAAATCAATTCCAGAACAACAGCAAAGGACCTTACATTTTACATTTACGTCATTTAGCAGACGCTCTTATCCAGAGCGACTTACAGTAGAGTGCATACATTTAATTACATTTTTACATACTGAGACAAGGATATGCCTACCGGCCAAACCCTCCCTAACCCGGACGACTCTATGCTAATTGTGCGTCGCCCCACAGACCTCCCGGTTGCGGCCGGCTGTGACAGAGCCTGGGCGCAAGCCCAGCCTGGGCACGAACCCAGAGACTCTGGTGGCGCAGATGCAGTGCCCTAGACCACTGCGCCACCCGGGAGGCCAGTGAAGATGCTGGAGGAAACAGGTACAAAGGTATCTATATCCATAGTAATACAAGTCCTATATCGATATAACCTGAAAGGCCACTCAGCAAGGAAGAAGCCACTGCTCCAAAACAGCCATAAAAAAAGCCAGACTACGGTTTGCAACTGCACATGGGGACAAAGATCATACTTTTTGGAGAAAAGTCCTTTGGTCTTATGAAACAAAAATAGAACTGTTTGGCCATAAAGACCATCGTTATGTTTGGAGGTAAAAGGGAGAGGCTTGCAAGCCGAAGAACACCATCCAAACCGTGAAGCACGGGGGTGGAAGCATCATGTTGTGGGGGTGCTTTGCTGCAGGAGGGACTGGCGCACTTCACAAAATAGATGGCATCATGAGGCAGGAAAATTATGTGGATATATTGAAGCAACATCTCAAGACATCAGTCAGGAAGTTAAAGCTTGGTTGCAAATGGGTCTTCCAAATGGACAATGACCCCAAGCATACTTGCAAAGTTGTGTCAAAATAGCTTAAGAACAACAAAGTCAAGGTATTGGAGTGGCCATACAAAGCCCTGACCTCAATACCATAGACAATTTGTAGGCAGAACTGAAAAACCGTGTGCGAGCAAGGAGGCCTACAAACCTGACTCAGTTACACCAGCTCTGTCAGGAGGAAGGGGCCAGAATTCACCCAACTTATTGTGGGAAGCTTGTGGAAGGCTACCATAAACGTTTGACCCAAGTTAAACAATTTAAAGGCAATGCTACCAAATACTAATTGAGTGTATGTAAACTTCTGACCCACGGGGAATGTGATGAAAGAAATAAAAGCTGAAAGAAATAATTCTGTCTACTATTATTCTGACATTTCACATTCTCAAAATAAAGTGGTGATCCTAACTGACCTAAGACAGGGAATTTGTGTGGAATTTGTGTGGATTAAATGTCAGGAATTGTGAAAAACTGAGTTTAAATGTATTTGGCTAAGGTGTATGTAAACTTCCGACTTCAGCTGTATATTTTAAGATTATCATGGAATATAATTGAACATTTTCATTTCTCTTAGAATAAAAACCTTAGTGTAACAACAGTTTTAGTAAGTAATACTGACGAGTAGGGTGTTCGCGTGCAGGACAGAGGAATAGCAATTCTTACACTATTGTTCTAAATTCAATCACCTTCTTCATGCTCATCATTCATTTAATTGAAATTACATTTTGAAGTCTTGCATAATTATCAGTTTCTATTTGGTTTATGTCGCCCATTCATTGTCAGTTAGAGACACATTAGCGCCTTGGGATCCAAAAGTGTAATCAGTGCTCTAACTCCCCATTGCGCTGGTCTGGAGTAATGAAGTAGTGACGCAGGTTACCGTACTAAACCACAAATGACATCTATGTCCCACAGCATAATCTGAAAACTTTTAGTTGAGCAACCACTGTAGAGGCAACCCAGGAGCTGTACAGTGTGCTAACCTAATGCTACTTGGCCCACTTTGTGTGTGTGTTTGTGTCTGTGTGTGCGTTTACATTTTGTGTGTGTGCATGCGTGTGTGGACAGACAGCCTTACAAGCCCCTCAGCGCAATCAAAGCAACTGACTCATTAGCTCGAGGTTATGTAAGGGTCGTTATATAATTAAATTACGGAAAGCAAGAGATGTTGGGGACCAAGATGTCACAGGACTGATACTGTATCTTGACTGTGCTATTTTGTGTTTTTTTTCATATCAAGATCGCAAATATCATTTTACCAAGTAATGTCTAATCTGACGTAATCAGTTTACTTCATAAAAATGCTTCAGTACTTAATAGTTACTAATCTTGGGATGTATTGAATGCAGAGAATGTCTTGGATATTAAATATAGTGAATCATTGAATACATTTTTGTTCTGTTTCTTCTTTTGCTTCTTTTTTCCTTTAGAATTCTAATACTTTCGCCGAGGTCACATGACAATGAATGTGTCACATGACACACAGTTGGATGTGGTAGCTGCTCACTGTCATGGTCGGCAGAGGGCAACACAGATCCTGAAGATGATATCTATGTATAACGGGGTTGTGGTCAGTTGCATTTAGTGAATTCTGGAAGTAAACTGAAATTGCAATTCAATAATTGAAAAAAGGCATCTATTTTCAAGACTTCTCAATTAACAACAACAAAAAGTTGTTTTCCATTTTATTTTAAATTCAAATCACTTCAAGAATTGACTTCAATTCAAATTGACCCCAACCTTGATCCATACAGTATGACCCTATTTCCAAATCAAAGATCCTTCAGCTTTACCTTTTTTTTTTGCTCTCCAATCAACATGTTCCCTCCTTCTGTTCTTCACCTGATGAATGGTGTTCATTGTTCATTAATTTCCCCAAAAGTATTCCGTATTTGTATATACTTGAAGTTATTGTATCAAACACGTCTTATATATGTGTATATATATATGTATTGTACAGCATTTTTATTTTATTTCCTTCCATGTCAAAGATCATGAGTCCTTGCCAACACCGTAAACGTGTATAATGTGTTTTCTATCATGGCTGTTTATTACTTTATATGTGCTTGCTTGCAAAAGTGCAATCCAAACTGTATCTTGTCAGAGCCAATATGTTGTGGGTTTACTTCTGTCTAGATTTTACCAACCAGACCTGAGAGAATGAAGAGCCAAAGATCATTGCCATTTTATATAGGCTTTGGTAGTTTTCAGAGAAATCAATGAATGAATTGTGTCCCTCTTACGATTAGCTAGAAATACATGGGCATTTAGGTGTGAAACTATGCGACCGTGTGTGCAGATGTGCATAGAGCCGTAAAAGTGTGTCCGTGTGTGTGTGCTTGATAAACCTTTGAACATCATTTTCTCTTGTGGATTGAAGGATGTTGCTTCGGGCTTGCCAGACAATCAACAACCATAATATGACCACGGTCAGGCAACAGAGCCAGTGCGGAAATAATATGGAAATAAAGAGATGTTTTTAAATTTTTCGGTTTCATTCCTCCTATTTTACTGTGTTGCAAAAGCATGGATCTATACTGTATGTTGATATGTCAGATTAGACAATATGGAGTATTGTTTTAAACTCACAGGCCAGCAATGATATTCATAGTTGATGCACGACTAGACTTCAGTTTCCCAAATGCATTATGGGTAAAGTTGTTTTTATACCACCACAATTTGATGAAAACCCCTGTTGTATGTTAATCTCCATGATGACATTTTAACACTGTTGTACTGTATGTGGCTGTACTGTTTACCGTCTACTGTCTGAATGGTATGTCGTACTGTATGACCCCTAACAGTCTCAGCCCATCATCTGAAAATGAAGGGTTCTACTACTCATATGCAGTTAGAAAAGGTATCTATACATGTACAATGTGATGACATGGTTTTTAATACGTTTAACATCTCTTTGTCTTAGTTTTTCTAGAAAATGTTTGGGGCATTTGAATGATTCTGGAGATGTTCAATATGTAAATATATTCATTATAATATATAATATCAAATGTATAAAATATTAAAGTTGGATTTGTGTATTGTTTTGATCTTATATGTAGTTTCTGAGTGTTAGTTTTTTCGCTTGTACAGATTTCGTTACTTTTATAACTATTTTGTTTTGATATTGTCCCATTATACCAGATCTTTGTTTATTGATCTCATCGCTATGAGTAACATTAACCCAGCAGCAGCTGCAGGACCTCTTACACTGTAGAAAATTGAAGAATAACTCAACTGTGAGAAAGTTGCGGTGTAAATGTATTTGAATAAAATCTAAATAAATAGGTTTGACTCCAGCTTTTCTGTTTTGAAGTTTCATTCCAAAACGTGATACCATATATCCATTTTCAGAAATGTTTTTAAATTGACAGGAATTAACAACACATCTTGTGAAAGAGATAGAGCTCAACTTTTTTTCATCTTAACATGACATGGGCTATTGAAAAGACAGATATCATTTTGTTTGAAAGATATGCAAGGTCATTTTATTTTAGAGAGACAAATAACCATGCTTTGTGGTCAAATGCTATATATCCACTTCAAACAACAAAACTACAATAGAAAAATATCCCGATTGGGTTTTAAACAGTTATATGTAAGAAAGTATCGATACATAAATGAATAAATATTCAAATAATCAATTTCTTTCAACTTTTCTGTGCAAAATAGCCTAAAATCACATAGCCAATGTATTGTATCCAGAGAGTGAACCGTGTATACAATGTGTTTTTTTCTTTTTGGACATTTAAGCAACTTTTGAAAAACATTCTGTGGGTTTTACAGGTTTTATCATTAGGATAAATTAAGGAAGGCTTTTTGAGTTTCATTATACAGCGCCTTCAAAAAGTATTCACACCACTTGACTTTTTCCACATTCTGTTGTGTTACAGCCTGAATTTAAAATGGATTCAATTGAGATTCTTTGTAACTGGCCTACACATAATATCACATAATGTCAAAGTGGAATTATGTTTTTAGACATTTTTACGAATTAATACAACATTTAAAGCTAAAATGTCTCAATAAGTCAATAAGTATTGAACCCATTTGTTATGGCAAGCCTAAATACGTTCAGGAGTAAAAATGTGCTTAACAAGTCACATAATAAGTTGCATGGTAATAAGTGTTTAACATGATTTTTGAATGACTACCTCATCTCTGTACCCCACACATACAATTATCTTAGTCAAGCAATGAATTTCAAACTCAGATATCCAATGCCTCGCAAAGAAGTGCACCTATTGGTAGATGAGTAAAAAAAAAAAAAAAGAGGCATTGAATATCCCTTTGAGCATGGTGAAGTTATTAATTATAGTTTGGATGGTGTATCAATACACCCAGTCACTACAAAGATACAGGCGTCATTCCTAACTCAGTTGCCAGAGAGGAAGGAAACCACTCTGGTATTTTACCATGAAGCCAATGGTGACTTTAACAGTTACACAATTGAAGGGCTGTGATAGAAAACTGAGGATGGATCAACAACATTGTAGTTACTCCACAATACTAACCTAAATGACAGAATGAAAAGAAGGAAGCATGTACAGAATAAACATTTTCCAAAACATGTATCCTGTTTGCAATAAGGCACTAAAGTAAACCTACAAAAAAATTGCCAAATAAATGTACTTTATGTCCTGAATGGAGCAAATCGAACACAACACATCACTATAAGGGCACAGAGCGAGACCCAGATGCAGATGGTTCAAGTCTCTGATATTTATTGGTATCCAAGGGGCAGGCAAGAGAATGGTCATGGACCGGCAAAAAGATCATAACAAGGTCAGAGTCCAGGCGGTACAGAGTGGCAGGCAGGCTCAAGGGCAGGCAGAGTGATCAGGCAGGCAGGTTCAGAGTCAGGGCAGGCAAGGGTCAAAACCGGGAGCACTAGAAAAAGAGAGATAATAAAAAGCAGGAGCACGGGAAAACCACGCTGGTTGACTTGACAAGACAAGATGAACTGGCACAGAGAGACAGGAAACACAGAGATAAATACACCAGGGGAAATAAGTGACACCTGGAGGGGTGGAGACAATCACAAGGACAGGTGAAACAGATCAGGGTGTGACACTGAGTACCACTCTTCATATTTGTAAACATGGTGGTGGCGGCATCATGTTATGGGTATGTTTGTCATCGGCAAGGACTAGGGAGTTTTTTTATGATAAAAAGAAACAGAAAGGAAAAGGAAAACTTGGTTCAGTCTGCTTTCCAACATACACTGGAAGACATTCACCTTTCAGCAGGACAATAACCTAAAACACAAGGCCAAACATAACTGGAGTTGCTTACCAAGACAACATTGAATGTTCCTGAGTGGCCTAGTTGCAGTTTTGACTTAAATCGACTATAAAATATATGGCAAGACTTGAAAATGGCTGTCTAGCAATGACCAACAACCAACTTGACAGAGCTTGAAGAATATCTAAATAATAATGCGCAACTATTGTACAATCCAGGTGTGCAAAGCTCTTAAAGATTTACCCAGAAAGACTCACAGCTATAATTGCTGCCAAAGGTGATACTAACATGTATTGACTCAGGGGGTTGAATACTTATGTAATGAAGATATATTAGTGTTTTATTTTTCATACATTTTGATAATACAGAGTATTTTATGTAGATTGTTGACAAAACAAAATGACAATTAAACCCATTTCAATCCCACCAAAATGTGGGAAAAGTCAAGGGGTACTTGAATAATTTCTGAAGGCAATGTACACTTTAGAGAAGGATTTAAGGAATAATAAGGACATTGAAAGTCGGTTGCAATGAATTTGCCGGTCAAAGATGTATTGATTCTTATTGTCAGAGTGACACAGCCTGCCGTTTGCCTCCGTATGTTTGCAGTGTTTCCCGTCGCTGGATCTTGGCTCTCTCCTTTTCATGGACATGTTTACTTTTTCAGCCAACAGGAACAGATATCACAGGATCCAAACTGTCGAAGGGACCCATAATAATCAAAAGGTCCACGACACTCAAGAGCTCAAAGCTAACGTAACGCTAGGTAGCCAGTGCATGAACAGCTGATAGCTGTCTATCACCCCTTCTGGCTGACTTAAGCTTACCGTATACTTCCCAATTGAAACAGTTTGCGCATATATTATGACGAAATGTTGACGTTTTTCTTTGTTTTGGTCTTCCGCAGGTTTTTTTATTGTGCTGTTCTTGCACACAACATTTTTTCAGCTGACAAGTCGAAGTTCAGTAGTCGAAGTCTACACCCCTTCCTTGGTTATTGGTCAACAGTACTAATCTTAGTAGGAGTGGGAACATGAAGTGTTTGGTGTCGATGACTAGTTTTCATGCATATTTTTTCACTTGAGGAATAATGCACCAAATATCTTAGCTAGATGTAAAATTGCGTAACTAAGACCTTGGCAAAAATGTCTAAATGAATGATAGATATCTTGATTTATCTTAGATTAATTTGGACTATTTTGAGGAAGTGTTTCTGCTTATGTTGTTGCTACGGTGTCTCAAGATGGACAAACAACAGTATTATTGACGTTTTATCTTGTTTTTCAAGCAAATGTCTTTATGGAGTATGAGAGCACAGACGGTCGCTTCGCCAAGCAGACCCCTTTAGCCAGGGGTTAACCTAAATTAATATTGATTACATTCTACTGATACTGATTATGTTCCTAAGTGTGGAAAATATATTCAGAGAAACCTAACTTTTGACTGAACAGAAAAATATGATTGAAATTATTCACTAAATGACAAAATTTTGCGCCAGCGGAAAAAAATGTAAGGAACGTTCCATCCATCTGGACAGTGGATATAACCAGAGCCATACAGTGGCTTGCGAAAGTATTCACCCCCTTGGCGTTTTCCTATTTTGTTTCATTACAACCTGTAATTTAAATGTATTTTTATAAGGATTTCATGTAATTAGCATACAAACTAGTCCAAATTAGTGAAGTGAAATTTAAAAAATAACTTGTTTAAAAAAATTGAAATGGAAAAGTGGTGCGTGCATATGTATTCACCCCCTTTGCTATGAAGCCCCTAAATAAGATCTGGTGCAACCAATTACCTTCAGAAGTCACATAATTAGTTAAATAAAGTCCACCTGTGTGCAATCTAAGTTTCACATGATCTGTCACATGATCTCAGTATAAAGTTGTGGAGAAGTACAGATCAGGGTTGGGTTATAAAAAATATCTGAAACTTTGAACATCCCACGGAACACCATTAAATCCATTATTAAAAAACAGAAAGAATATGGCATCACAACAAACCTGCCAAGAGAGGGCTGCCCACCAAAACTCACGGACTATGCAAGGAGGGCATTAATCAGAGAGGCAACAAAGAGACCAAAGATAACCCTGAAGGAGCTGCAATGCACCACAGCGGAGATTGGAGTATCTGTCCATAGGACCATTTTAAGCCGTACACTCCACAGAGCTTGGCTTTACAGAAGAGTGGCCAGAAAAAAGCCATTGCTTAAAGAAAAAAATAAGCAAACACGTTTGGTGATCACCAAAAGGCATGTGGGAGACTCCCCAAACATATGGAAGACTCTGGTCAGATGGGACTAAAATGTAGCTTTTTGGCCATCAAGGAAAACACTATGTCTGGCGCAAACCCAACACCTCTCATCACCCCGAGAACACCAACCCCACAGTGAAGCATGGTGATGGCAGCATCATGCTGTGGGGATGTTTTTCATTGGCAGAGACTGGGAAACTGGTCAGAATTGAAGGAATGGTGGATGGCGCTAAATACAGGGAAATTCTTGAGGGAAACCTGTTTCAGTCTTAAAAAGATTTGAGACTGGGACAGAGGTTCACCTTCCAGCAGGATAATGACCTTAAGCATACTGCTAAAGCAACACTTGAGTGGTTTAAGGCGAAACATTCAAATGTCTTGGATTGGCCTAGTCAAAGCCCAGACCTCAATCCAATTGAGAATCTGTGGTATGACTTAAAGATTGCTGTACACCAGTGGAACCCATCCAACTTGAAGGAGCTGGACCAGTTTTGCCTTGAAGAATGGGCAAAAATCCAAGTGGCTAGATGTGCCAAGCTTACAGAGACATACCCCAAGAGGCTTGCAGATGTAATTGCTGCAAAAGGTGGCTCTACAAAGTATTGACTTTGGGGGGTGAATAGTTATGTACACTCAAGTTTTCTGTTTTTTTGTCTTATTTCTTGTTTGTTCACAATAAAAAATATTTTGCATCTTCAAAGTGGTAGGTATGTTGTGTAAATCAAATGATGCAAATCCCCCCAAAATCCATTTTAATTCCAGGTTGTAAGGCAACAAAATAGGAAAAGGGTTGTGAATACTTTCACAAGCCACTGTATATGTAGAGAGTTGGTCCAACTTTTAGAATTGTGTGTTCTAATTCATGACATTCTGTACTGTTAACATGGCTGCCATATAATTTTGAAGTTTCATGTAGAATAAATGCCATTGTCTTATGTCAGATGTTGTCATTCTACACCACGCTGGTCCCTTAACCAATCTGTCTTGTATTTAGTATTTTATTAGGAGCCCCATTAGCTACACCCAAAGCTGCAGCTACTCTTCCTGGGGTCCACATAAAACATAAAACATGATATAATACATAACATTAATAGACAATTACAGCTGAAAGACAGAACTACATAAAATGACATAATACAATAGAATGGTTATCATTAATAGACATAAATTAAATGTAAATAAAAAAGACAATACATAGCATTAATAGACATGTACAGAACTACAAAGATTTAAAACAAGAGTACACACTTTCATATTCTTATGCCTTAGCAATCCATGCAACATGTACTCATAATAACAGCTACACTGCAATCATCCATTTTGTTACAGTTGCTTACTGTTACGATTGCAGGTCCTGATCCTAATCTCTCAGAACCAGTTTCTCTGTAAACACTAGCGAGAATCTCACAACATTAGGAACCACTCGTGTCCTTGGTTCTCCCATTTTGACGTCAATACTATTAATGATAATAATGTGATTCATAGATGCTACTGAATGCAAGTGCAATGAAAGCGACATTGGAAATGCAACAATTCCTACAGCTAAAGCTTGAACCACAGTTTTCACCCTAGCAACCGTGCCATTCAGCTCAAAGCAATGAGCTACAGATAAAGTTTCCTCCTCGCTAAGGGTTCAATTTAATCCTTCCCCTCAGCAACCGTGTTAGAGTTTTCTCCAGCGAAAGTTTCAATTTAATCCTTCACTTTAGGTAATTTTTGTGGACTATTTAGAGATCCATCGCTCCATCATTATCATCAGATGGGCTTCACTTACGTCCTTCACCCTGTCTAGTGCATAGAAATTAACTAAATCAAACATTTGCTGTGTAAACAGTCAACCTCCCGTAAATGACTTATTCATAAAATGAATAAAGTTTCCTTGATATGGAGTTTCCTCCAGTTCTCTTGTGGAGTTTCCTCCGGTTCTCATGAACTTGTTTTGCATTTCCATGTTCATTCCCCGCACTACGCGTACACCCAGCAGCATCCAGTCACACACAAAATGAGAATACACTTTCATACACTTCAATACAACTTTGCTCTACTGACTAACATCAGTAAGCTGACCAGACTATCATATCATATGGAGCAGTACGTTCTTACTATACTGAGGCTTTGCTTTCAACTACTTACTCTGAGCAGGCTTTGATGTCCTGATGCCAAGGGCACATCTTATCTTTAACTTTAACCCAAACACCAGATATGCTCGGGAGGGAGATGCTACAGCTATTTCGGTCAGAGGAGTTGTGCTGTGATGTGCATTTCTTTCAGATAATTTTGCTGCTTGCTTGAGTGATTTGAGATGGCAGGGACTTCCATACTATCATGGCTTTATATGTTACCTTGAATTTGTTTAGGGACTATGAAGAGACCTTTAGTTGCATGCTGTTCTGTTTTGAGCCAGCTGAAGCTTTATTATTTAGTTATTTTTAGCACCAGAGGGATCTCTCAAATCCAAGATGGTAGCCACTCAGGTTACTCAATGCCATCCTGGATTAAATAGGCTGAATGATCAATGGTTGAGTGAATTATCTTCGCTTTATGCCCTACAATTTGCAAACACTCTGACGAGACCATCATGTCAATACCACCAGGAACTTGGTCTCTCTCTGCAATTACATTTGTACCAGTCTCAAACGCAACTGGACCTGCACTTGATGGCATACTTCCAAAATCTCAAGCTATTGAATTACTTTTTTCTGTGTCGAAAGACTCAGTTCGCTTTATTGACAATGGTGCTGGATCCACCAAGTCCTCACGCATTGGGCAACTGAAATATATTGTTACGCTTTTATTGTTGATCTCTAGTAATGTGCGACCAAACCCTGGGCCGGTAGATACCATGCAATCTCTACAGACTCCCTAAAAACAGAGCAGGTTTTGGCCTTTTGCATGTTAATGTCAGAAGTCTATTTCCAAAAATAGACATGATTAGAATATGGGCCAAAACGACAAATGCAGACGTAATGGGTTTATCAGAAACTTGACTAAAGAAATTTGCGTCAAATAACTTGATTAATAGAGGTGTGCCCCAGGGTTCCATTTTAGCTCCTGTGTTGTTCTCATTTTTTATTATTGATTTGGTAAATGGGATGTAACCAGCAAAGTTACATCTATATGCAGATGATACAGTCATGTATGCATGTGCTCCTTCTCTGGTTCAGGCTTTTGAAGAGCTCCAGACTGCTTTTCTGTCACTGCAGGCCTCCCTTTATGGTTTCAAACTGGTCTTGAATGTACAAAAAACTAAATTCATGACCTTTACCAGAGCTAGATCTCTGCCAGAGACCGTTAGCATTGTCACATCTGGTGGCTTATCCATTGAAAAAGTGTCATCCTACAAATACCTCGGTATTTGGTTGTATGACAAGTTGTCCTTTAAAGTTCATGTGGCTAATCTTGTGACAAAGCTTAAATTGAAATTGGGTTTTTATTTTAGTAATAAGGCTTGCTTCCTGCTAATGTCTAGAAAGAAGCTTGTTCAAGCCAGTTTTCTCTCTGTAATTGATTGTGGTGACTTGTTGTATATGCATGCAACCTCCTCCGTCTTCCAGAGACTGGACTCTGTTTATCATGCATCCTTGCGCTTTATTACAAATGCCAAGTCACTCACCCACCTTTGCACATTGTACCAAATGGTAGGTTGGACCTGACTTTATATGCGCAGAAAGATACATTTGTATGTGTTCATCTACAAAGCCCTTTTAGGTAAACTCCCTCCTTACCTCTGCAGTCTGGTCTCCTTCACCACCAGCAGTTACCATACCCAGTCTTCTAGGTGGTTGCTACTTATAGTCCCCAGGATATTCCCAGTATTAGGCAAGACTGCCTTCTTTTCTTGTGCACCAGACGCATGGAATAATCTACAATCCATGCTTCATCGAAATATGTTAGTACCACTGAATGAATTTAAAATATTGATGGGATACTCTGTTACAGAGCTTTTCCTGATTAAATAAAGGTTAAATAAAATGTTTAAATATTACTGGGCAGTAGTCAAGATATGATCAAACGAGAGTCAAACATTGAAAATCATCTCTAAAAATCTAGATTTTGCACATCTGCCAAACACCAGTTCCTCATTCTGAAAATCACTCCGCTCTCTGTAGTTATGACGCATTGGCTACTATGGCAAACCGTGCTCAATCAGCTGAGCAAACTTGCTCCAGCTAGCAGACTAGTGCAAGCTTGTTTGAATGGCTATATGGTAGCTAGTATGCCAGCTTGTTGATGAAGCACCAAAGTTATGGGACTGTTCTCAGAAATCAGCATGTATTTGACAGCTGGCACTGTGCCTCGCTAGCTTTGTAACATTTGGCCAACGCAATAATGTTGCAGACGCATTCATCTGTGCTGTAGAACTCGGCGCTCTATTCAGGGCAGAATAGATATCATAAAAACTAATTTGTGCATTAGCTAGAACTTCACTATGCTGCCTAGCTAGCTAAAGGGAGTATTCAGCATTGAGTATGTGAATTGGCGTTGTTAGCATCCCTGTCTTTTGTTTCATATGGATTGATTTCAGACTGGTTCAGTCAGCAAGCAGACGCTAGCTAGCTAACACATTAGTTAGCACATTTTTGTGCACATTTAGAATGTTAGGACAGCATATTGTAGCCAAAAAAATGTATGCTATGCCATGAGTGTTTGCGAATTATCAGACATATCATATGACATGAGACAATGGGCTAAATATATCATAATGATCATTCTGTTAACAGTAGCTAACATGGCTGCCATAGAATGTTGTTGTGTCATCTAAATGCATCATACAGTACTGTAAAAACCTTAACGTTCCAACTCTCTGAAGATTTCAAAAGAACACATTCTAAAGCACATATAAAGTAAATATGTGAATAGTATGAGAACAGCCATAATTCATACACATAAAACGGGGCCCATGAGCATTCATTTCAGATGGAAAAATGCAAATGTGAAAAAATTGTGTTTATCAGGTTTTGAAATTTAAACCTTTCATATGTATCAGACTAGTGATGATGACTGGGCAACGAGCAGATCAAAAATAATCAGGTGCTAGCCAACCCAAGAGGTTAGGCCAATTTATTCAAAACCAGAGTGTTACTGGTTTAAATCCTATATAGTGGCTATACAGCAGTGGAACGATTGCCCTTCACAAAGAGCTATACTCAGTTAAAGTAAATTGAAACCTACTCTAGACATGGCTCATAATCCTGGTTTGGCATCCCATACTGGTGATAAGGCATCCATATTAGGATATCAGATATCAAGTTCATAATATGGATGCCGTAAATTTGAAAACTGGCTTAATCAAAATTCTTTCCACTTAATTTCAACAAAAACATTCTATGTGATGACGTTGAATCAATGTGGAAAACTGATTGGATTTTTAAAAAGTCCTTAATGTAACAAATGTTGTCTTTTTTTCACCCAGTTTTTTACCTAAATCTAATGATATTGTGAACTTTTGTTGTTGATTTCACCTTGAATTCAAGTTAGTTGACAACTCAACCAGATCTAAATCAAAACTAGACGTTGAACTGAGGTCTGTGCCCAGTGGGTGATCTCTTAATGTATACCATAAGCCTACTACGCCAAATCCAATAGGATTCCTGGAAATAAAGTCAGCGGCATAAATAAAAAAATAGTAAAACATTGTTATTGTCACATACACCAGATAAGTGAAATGTGTTGTTTTACATGATCAGCCATAGTATTACGGCGCCCCTGTAACAAATTAGGGTTACGTGCCTTGCTCAATGGCACATCAACAAATTTTTCAACTTGTTGGCTCAGGTGTTCGAACCAGAAACCTTTCGATTACTGGCCCAATACTCTAACAGCTAAATCAAATAAAATGTATTTATATAGCCCTTCTTACATCCGCTGATATATCAAAGTGCTCTATAGAAACCCAGCCTAAAACCCCAAACAGCAAGCAAAGCAGGTGTAGAAGCACGGTGGCTAGGAAAAACGTGGGCCAAGCTGGAACACTAGCACAAGCCCATAGCAAATTAATGGAATCGAACATTCGCAGAGCTTGTTTTGACTGGAGTGACGCTTAGAATTCTATTTCGCCTAAATGGCACCAAAAAATGTATCCCTTTTTATTTTACCACTACAATCTGTTCTTAGGATGAAACTGAAAAATAACAACCCGTGTAGAAAGTAAACATCCGCACCTCGGTGGTGCCAAGTGTACTTATGTCTGCATAATGTGGAAGTAGGGAAGAAATTGCAACTTTTGACTATTTCTGGTCTAGCGATCAATGACAGCAGAGTACGCTGCCCAACTTTATGCAATTAGAAAGAGGATATTATCTTCATTAAAATGGTGTCCGACTTGAAAAAATCTAAATATACACATTGCGAGATATTTGGTGAAATATATCAGCATGCCTCTCCATAGGAAAACATTGTGGGAAGCTCATCGTTCCAAGGGCGGCAAAAGGTATTTCGGGGCTAGCGTTTGATGACAACTGAGTACGCTGCCCAGCCTTACATAATTAGAAAGAAGAGATTCTCATGTTTAAAATGGTGTCCAATTTGAAAAAAATTGAAATTTACACATTGCGAGATATTTGGCAAATTAGACAGACATACCTAGATTTCCCTATAGTAAACAATGGGACGACCTCCGAGTTCCATGAGTAATTTTTTGTTGTTGTTTACATTAACTACCAAAACTGTGGGCAGGTCTCTTTGCCAACAATAGCAAAGCAGGCATTGTAACGTAGAACAATCAGCTGGGAATAGAACTTTCGTTAGGCGAGTTGGTGCCATGGTGCTCAGTAGAATAGGAGCTGGCAGGGTGAAAAAGGCCCTAAAATACAGCCTGTTTTTTATGATTACTTCAAAACTACAGCAAGCAGCTGGGACATATGGTAATATTATGAAACTGGGCACCACGTCGGATAAAATTAACTCGTTTTTATCAGAAAAAAGCATTGTACAAAATGTGATGTGTTATGTCTACCAGGAATGATGGAAGAAAAACCTGAAGGTAATTATCTTTGCACGCAACCTCCAGAGTATTCACTTTATCGCCTGCTGTACGGACGGGAGCCGCAGCTGTTTACTGAGTTAAACAATGCAAATGTATCTAAAATTATTGCCAATACGGTAGTATAAAAAATTTGTGATTGAATTACTGTTTTTCTATTGCTATTTTTGTATAACGGCTTTGAGATCACTGATACTCCACCTAATGTGGTGGACGTTGTCGAAACAGATCAGAACTCCTTCAAGGACCACCTTCATGCACGGACTGAGAAGAATGTGGAGGTTTTTGACCAGGTAAAAATTATTGTCCGCTGTTCATTTATTTTCTGGCCTTCCAAGAGATACAGTTGAAGTCGGAAGTTTACATACACCTTAGCCAAATACATTTAAACTCAGTTTTTCACAATTCCTGACATTTAATCCTAGTAAAAATTCCCTGTCTTAGGTCAGTAAGGATCACCACTTTATTTTAAGAATGTGAAATGTCAGAATAATAGTAGAGAGAATGATTTATTTGAGCTTTTATTTCTTTCATCATATTCCCAGTGGAGACTGAAAAACAGCTTCTATCTCAAGGCCATCAGACTGTTAAACAGCCATTACTAATATGGAGAGGCTGCTGCCAACATACAGACTCAAATCTCTGGCCACTTTAATAAATGGACTTAATAAAGGTATCACTAGTCACTTTAAATAACACCACTTTAATAATGTTATGTATACACTGTATTCTATACAATCTACTGCATCTTGCCTATGCCGCATGGCCGTCGCTCATACATATATTTCTATGTACATATTCCTCCCTTTACATTTATGTGCATAAGGCAGTTGTTGTGAATTTGTTAGATTACTTGTTAGATATTGCTGCATTGTCGGAACTAGAAGCACAAGCATTTTGCTACACTCGCATTAACATCTGCTAACCATGTGTATGTGACCAATAAAATGTAACATGATTTGATGTACGATAACATTTTATACCATATTTTTAATCATAATAGAGGATTAATATTATTTTAGTGTTGATAACGTAAGCCTGTTTAAAATGAAAACATGCCAGCCAGACAGGCCAGTGTATGATTAAAAGGTATTTGCATGTGAATGGAGTGGAAATTAGTTGACTTTGTGAACTGTAAGGTAAGTAACATTAATGTGTGTGTGAAGATGATAAATAACATTAATCACAATGGTTAGCTTATTAACATGTGTGACTTGTTAAAAGTTCATTTGTGGAATTTTATCCTTCTTAATGCGTTTGAACCAATCAGTTGTGTTGTGACAAGGTAGGGGTGGTATACAGAAGAGAAACGACAGTCCATCATGACTTTAATACATGAAAGTCAGTCAATCCGGAAAATGTATTCAAGTGCAGTCGAAAAAACCATCAAGCGCTATGATGAAACTGGCTCTCATGACTGGACCGCCACAGGAAACGAAGACCCAGAGTTACCTCTGCTGCAGAGTATACATTCATTAGAGTTAACTGTCCCTCAGATTACAGAACAAATAAATGCTTCACAAAGTTCAAGTAGCAGACACATCTCAACATCAACTATTCTTAGGACACTGCGTGAATCAGGCCTTCGTGGTCAAATTTCTGCAAAGAAAACACTGCTAAAGGACAGCAATAAGAACAAGAGACTTGCTTGGGCTAAGAAACAATGGACATTAGATCGGTGGAAATCTGTCCTTTGGTCTGATAAGTTCAATTTTTTTATTTTTGGTTCCAACCTCCATGTCTTTGTGAGACGCAGAGTAGGTGAACAGTTGAATCTCTGAATGTGTGGTTTCCACTGTGAAGCATGGAGGAAGAGGTGTGATGATGTAGCGGTGCTTTGCTGGTGACACTGTCGGTGATTTATTTAGAATTCAAGGTACACTTAACCAGCATGGCTACCACAGCATTCTGCAGCGATACGCCATCCCATCAGTTTTGCGCTTAGTAGGACTATCATTTGTTTTTCAACAGGACAATGACCCAACACACCTCCAGGTTGTGTAAGGGCTATTTTACCAAGAAGTGATGGAGTGCTGCATCAGATGACCTGGCCTCTACAATCCCCCGACCTCAACCAAATTGAGATGGTTTGGGATGAGTTGGACCGCAGAGTGAAGGAAAAGCAGCCAACAAGTGCTCAGTATATGTGGGAACACCTTCAAGACTGTTGGAAAAGCATTTCAGGTGAAGCTGGTTGAGAGAATGGCAAGACTGTGCAAAACTGTCATCAAGGCAAAGGGTGGCTATTTGAAGAATCTCAAATATAATATATATTTTGATTTGTTTAACACTTTTTTGATTACTACATGATTCCTTATGTGTTATTTCATGGTAAAAATAAAGAAAAAGCCTTGAATGAGGTGTTTTAAAACTTCTGACCGGTAGTGTAGCTTCCCACTGACCATTCACCACATTCTTATGTTAGAAATAATGATCCAATATCCACTTTTGACCGTGGTAGAGTTTAAGAGGGAAAACTGTCTGTGAAACAAAGACATTCCTTTGGTTGATACTAAAGGGGGAGAAAGAGCCCCCCCCCCCTTGTAATTTACAACAGGGTGTGAACTGTCAAACCAGCCCAGTTCCCTTTTCCCCTTTACTGCGGGTGAGAGAGGTATGGTTATTGTCAATCATTGCCAAGCTGATCTGACCCATTGTGATCCTCACATGACAGTCATGACAACATGCAGGGCAATGACCAGGTAGCAGCTGTGCATATGTCATTCAGGGGGACGCCTCTCTATTCAGCCCAGGATGTGGCGACACTTCTGGTCGAGTGACATATCACACCTTCTGGGACAGGGAGCCCTACACCCTCGGAGGCCTGAGTGATGACATCCAGCAAAGCACCGCCACACCATAACAAATCAAATCAAATGTATTTGTCACATACACATGGTTAGCAGATGTTAATGCGAGTGTAGCGAAATGCTTGTGCTTCTAGTTCCGACAATGCAGTAATAACCAACAAGTAATCTAACCTAACAATTCCACAACTACTACCTTATACACACAAGTGTAAAGGGATAAAGAATATGTACATAAAGATATATGAATGAGTGATGGTACAGAACAGCATAGGCAAGATGCAGTAGATGGTATAGAGTGCAGTCTATACATATGAGATGAGTAATGTAGGGTATATAAACATAAAGTGGCATAGTTTAAAACCTGTTATGGCTGCAGCCCGACACCGGTACACTTATGACAACATCCAGCTCAGGTGCAGGGCGCGAAATTCAAAATCAATTTTTTTTAAATATTTAACTTTCACACATTAACAAGTCCAATACAGCATTTGAAAGATAAACATCTTATTAATCCAGCCAACGTGTCCGATTTTTTAAATGTTTTACAGCAAAAACACCACGTATATTTATGTTAGTTCACCACCAAATACAAAAGAGGACAGACATTTTTCACAGCACAGGTAGCATGCACAAAGCCAACCTAACTAACCAAGATTCAACCAAACAAACCTAGAAACAACTTCCTCAGATGACAGTCCTATAACATGTTACACAATAAATCTATATTTTGTTCGAAAAATTTGCATATTTGAGCTATAAATAAGTTTTACATTGATGCTACCATCATAGCTACAGTCAGAAATAGCACGGGAGTAGCCAGAGTAAATACAGACACCAACGTCAACTACCTAATTACTCATCATAAAACATTTCAGAAAAATATATGGTGTATAGCAAAATGAAAGACAAAGATCTTGTGAATACAGACAATATTTCCAATTTTCTAAGTGTTTTACAGCGAAAACACAATATATCGTTATATTAGCTTACTGCAATGGCTAACACACAACAGCATTGATTCCAAGTAATCGGTAGCGATAGCACAGCTTGACAGAT
This sequence comes from Salvelinus fontinalis, assembly GCF_029448725.1. Taxonomy (NCBI): domain Eukaryota; kingdom Metazoa; phylum Chordata; class Actinopteri; order Salmoniformes; family Salmonidae; genus Salvelinus; species Salvelinus fontinalis. Next base: position 36,694,131 of record NC_074681.1, on the reverse strand, counting down.
ATATGAAATAGCATCCCAAATTGGGTCCTTATCTTTGTTGATCTTCCATCAGAATGTTGTAAAGGGGTCCATTGTCCAGCACCATCTTTGTTTGGATCCAGAACGAACTATTTCCCTCTTGAATTAGCAAGCACACTGGCCGTGCGGCGCTAACCTCTCCTTCTTGAAAAAATTCTTCCAACGCATCACGTCTAAAGTCCCGAATAAATTTCAATAATATAATTAAACTATATTGAAAAACATACTTTAGGATGATATTGTGACATGTATCAAGTAAAATCGAAGCCGGAGATTATATTCACCTATAACGACAGTTTTCAGGGAGGCAATACAAGGTCAAACTTGGCGCCTTCGAGAATTTTTTTATGGCGGACCTCTCACACCAAGAGGCTGTATGCAATCCCTGAACGAGATATTCAAGTCCTTTCTGCTCTCACTTCCGCATGACACCCAGGGGAAGGCGTATGATGTGTTTCTATGGTCCCAAGTGACATGCCCTTTTATAGACAAGCTCTTGAAAAAAGACCTCGCATTTGGAAATCTCACTTCCGGATAGGAAATGGGCTGCAGAAAGAGTTCTGGTTCACTTAGAGAAATTATTCAAACGGTTTAAGAAACTAGAGAGTGTTTTCTATCCAATAGAAATGATAATATGCATATTGTACGAGCAAGAATTGAGTAGGAGGCCGTTTGAAATGGCCACCTCTTTTCAGGTTACTCAGTGCTGCCCCTTGCAGCCATAAGAAGTTAATTCTACTTTGTCACAATCCCGGATCCGGGAGCCTCCTCATCAGTAAAAAAGCTGACTAGCATAGCCTAGCATAGCGCCACAAGTAAATACTAGCGTATAAATATCATGAAATCACAAGTCCAAGACACCAAATGAAAGATACACATCTTGTGAATCCAGCCATCATTTCCGATTTTTTAAATGTTTTACAGCGAAAACACAATATGTATTTCTATTAGCTAACCACGATAGCAAAAGATTCAACCGCATATTTTCACAATTTTTTTACCACATAGGTAGCTATCACAAATTCGACCAAATTAAGATATAATTAGTCACTAACCAAGAAACAACTTCATCAGATGACAGTCTTATAACATGTTATACAATAAATCTATGTTTTGTTCGAAAAATTTGCATATTTCAGGTATAAATCATAGTTTTACATTGCAGCTACAATCACAAATATCACCTAAGCAGCTAGAATAACTACAGAGAGCAACGTGAAATAACTAAATACTCATCATAAAACATTTATGAAAAATACATAGTGTACAGCAAATGAAAGACAAACATCTTGTGAATCCAGCCAATATTTAAGATTTTTTAAGTGTTTTACAGCGAAAACACAATATAGCATTATATTAGCTTACTACAATAGCCAACCACACAACCGCATTCATTCACCGCAAAGGCAGCGATAGCGAAAAAACCAGTAAAAGATATAGATTTATTCACTAACCTTGACAACTTTCATCAGGTGACAGTCCTGTAACATCATATTACACAATACATATATGTTTTGTTCGAAAATGTGCATATTTAGCGGTACAAATCGTGGTTTTACAATGTGAATACGTAGTCAAAATGCACAAAATTGTCCGGAGAAATCTTGGAGAGTCACCTAATCTAATCAAATAACTCATCATAAACTTTACTAAAAAATACATGTTGTACAGCAAATGAAAGATACACTAGTTCTTAATGCAACCGCTGTGTTAGATTTTTAAAAATAACTTTAGTACGACATACAGCTTATGTTATAGCGAGACAGCGCCCAAAAAAAGGGCAGAAAATATGACTAAACATTTTCAACAGAAATACGAAATAACATCATAAATGGTTCCTACTTTTGATGAGCTTCCATCAGAATGTTGTACAAGTTGTCCTTTGTCCAGAATAATCGTTGTTTGGTTGTAGAATGTCCTCTTCTCCTGTCGAATTAGCAACCAAAGCTAGCCATATGGCGCAAACGTGCCCAACTTCACATAACGCAAAGAAAAGAAAATGCCAAAAATCGCAATAAACGTTCAATAAACTGATATAATCCGGTTTAAAATAACTACTTTATGATGTTTTTGTCACATATATCAAATAAAATCAGAGCCGGAGATATCTAACGTCTATACCGAAAGCTTTTCAGAACGCAACCTGGGGTTCCTTCTCGCACCTTCCAAGACAATGAAAATTCCAGACACGTCATGCCAAAAGCTCTTGTTCGGCCTCAGATCAAGCTAGACACCCCAGTCCACCTCTCACTGCCTGTTGACATCTAGTGGAAGGCGTATGCAGTGCATGTAGATCCATAGATTTCAGGCAAATTAATAGGAAGGCCCTGGAACAGAGCCTCGATTTCAGATTTTTCACTTCCTGACAGGAAGTTTGCATTAAGAACTAGTGTATCTATCATTTCCTATACAACATATATTTTTTAGCAACGTTTATGTATAGTTATTTGGTCAGAATAGTTGAGTGCCATAAAAATATCCGCACATTCTGGGAAAAAGATGCTACGTTAGCACAATGTATAACCACTGATTTCAGCTCTAAATATGCACATTTTCGAACAAAACATAAGTGTATGTATAACCTGATGTTATAGGACTGTCATCTGATGAAGCTTATCAAGGTTAGTCAAAAATTATATATCTTTTGCTGGTTTATTCGCTATCGCTAACGTGCCTATTGCTATCGCTAACGTGCCTTGATGAATGAATGCGGTAGTGTGGTAGGCTATTGTAGTAAGCTAATATAATGCTATATTGTGTTTTCGCTGTAAAACACTTAAAAAAATCTGAAATATTGGCTGGATTCACAAGATGCTTGTCTTTAATTTGCTATACACCATCGATTTTTCAGAAATGTTTTATGATGAGTATTTAGGTATTTGACGTTGGTGTCTGTAATTACTCTGGCTGCTTCTGTAACGAGTATTACCGAAGGTGGCCTTCCTTCCTGTTCGAGTGGCGCTCGGCGGTCGTCGTCGCCGGTCTACTAGCTGCCACCGATCCTTTTTTCCTTTTCGTTTGTTTTTGTCTAATTGATTTCACCTGTTTAGTGTTTGGTTGTTAGGGTGGGGTTATTTAAGTTCGTTTAGCCCGTTTATGTTTGTGCGGGCTTGTTTCTCTGTTTGTATGTTGAGGTTGCTATTTTTCATTGGGATTTACCACAGACTGAATTTATGTTTCCAGTTTTGGACTTTATTCAGGTTGGAGTTGTACGCCAATGTTTTTTTTGACATTACCAGTTGTATTTCTGGGTGGACATTAAAAGTGGTTTTTTCCCGTTACCTTTGCTCTCTGCGCCTGACTCCTTACCTTTATCCTCATCGAGCGTAACAGCTTCGGTCCTATTTGTGACGGTAGCTGTGATGGTAGCTGCAATGTAAAACTGATTTATACCTCAAATATGCACATTTTTCGAACAAAACATAAATTTATTGTATAACATGTTATAAGACTGTCATCTGATGAAGTTGTTTCTTGGTTAGTTTGGTTGGTTCTTGGTTAGTTAGGTTGGCTTTGTGCATGCTACCTGTGCTGTGAAAAATGTCTGTCCTTTTTTGTATTTGGTGGTGAGCTAACATAAATATATGTGGTGTTTTCGCTGTAAAACATTTAAAAAATCGGACATGTTGACTGGATTCACAAGATGTGTATCTTTCATTTGCTGTATTGGACTTGTTAATGTGTGAAAGTTAAATATTTCAAAAAAATATCTTTTGAATTTCGCGCTCTGCCTTTTCAGTGGAATGTGGGAGGAGTTCCGCTAGCGGAACGCCGGAGCCAGACAGGTTAAAGTGGCTGGAGTTGAGTCAGTATGTTGGCAGCGGCCACTAAATGTTAGTGGTGGCTGTTTAACAGTCTGATGGCCTTGAGATAGAAGCTGTTTTTCAGTCTCTCGGTCCCTCCTTTGATGCACCTGTACTGACCTCGCCTTCTGGATGATAGCGGGGTGAACAGGCAGTGGCTCGGGTGGTTGTTGTCCTTGATGATCTTTATGGCCTTCCTGTGACATCGGGTGGTGTAGGTGTCCTGGAGGGCAGGTAGTTTGCCCCCGGTGATGCGTTATGCAGACCTCACTACCCTCTGGAGAGCCTTACGGTTGTGGGCGGTGCAGTTGCCGTACAAGGCGGTGATACAGCCCGACAGGATGCTCTCGATTGTGCATCTGTAGAAGTTTGTGAGTGCTTTTGGTGACAAGCCGAATTTCTTCAGCCTCCTGAGGTTGAAGAGGCGCTGCTGCGCCTTCTTCACAATGCTGTCTGTGTGGGTGGACCAATTCAGTTTGTCCGTGATGTGTACACCGAGGAACTTAAAACTTTCCACCTTCTCCACTACTGTCCCGTCGATGTGGATAGGGGGGTGCTCCCTCTGCTGTTTCCCGAAGTCCACAATCATCTCCTTTGTTTTGTTGACGTTGAGTGTGAGGTTATTTTCCTGACTCCACACTCCGAGGGCCCTCACCTCCTCCCTGTAGGCCGTCTCGTCGTTGTTGGTAATCAAGCCTACCACTGTAGTGTCGTCCGCAAACTTGATGATTGAGTTAGAGGCGTGCATGGCCACGCAGTCGTGGGTGAACAGGGAGTACAGGAGAGGGCTCAGAACGCACCCTTGTGGGGCCCCAGTGTTGAGAATCAGCGGGGTGGAGATGTTGTTACCTACCCTCACCACCTGGGGGCGGCCCGTCAGGAAGTCCAGGACCCAGTTGCACAGGGCAGGGTCGAGACCCAGGGTCTCGAGCTTGATGACGAGTTTGGAGGGTACTATGGTGTTAAATGCTGAGCTGTAGTCGATGAACAGCATTCTCACATAGGTATTCCTCTTGTCCAGATGGGTTATGGCAGTGTGGTTGCGATTGCGTCGTCTGTGGACATATTGGGTCGGTAAGCAAATTGAAGTGCGTCTAGGGTGTCAGGTAGGGTGGAGGTGATATGGTCCTTAACTAGTCTCTCAAAGCACTTCATGATGACGGAAGTGGGTGCTACGGGGCGGTAGTCGTTTAGCTCAGTTACCTTAGCTTTCTTGGGAACAGGAGCAATGGTGGCCCTCTTGAAGCATGTGGGAACAGCAGACTGGGATAAGGATTGATTGAATATGTCCTTAAACACACCAGCCAGCTGGTCTGCGCATGCTCTGAGGACGCGGCTGGGAATACTGTCTAGGCCTGCAGCCTTGCGAGGGTTAACACGTTTAAATGTTTTACTCACCTCGGCTGAAGTGAAGGAGATCCCGCAGGTTTTGGTAGCGGGCCGTGTCAGTGGCACTGTATTGTCCTCAAAGCGAGCAAAAAAGTTATTTAGTCTGTCTGGGAGCAAGACATCCTGGTCCGCGACGGGGCTGGTTTTCTTTTTGTAATCCGTGATTGACTGTAGACTCTGCCACATACCTCTTGTGTCTGAGCTGTTGAATTGCGACTCTACTTTGTCTCTATACTGGCACTTAGCTTGTTTGATTGCCTTGCGGAGGGAATAGCTACACTGTTTGTATTCGGTCATGTTTCCGGTCACCTTGCCCTGGTTAAAAGCAGTGGTTCGCGCTTTCAGTTTCACACGAATGCTGCCATCAATCCATGGTTTCTGGTTTGGGAATGTTTTAATCATTGCTGTGGGTACGACATCGTCAATGCACTTTCTAATGAACTCGCTCACCGAATCAGCGTATTCGTCAATGTTGTTGTTGGACGCAATGCGGAACATATTCCAATCCACGTGATCTTGAAGCGTGGAATCAGATTGGTCGGACCAGTGTTGAACAGACCTGAGCGCGGGAGCTTGCTGTTTTAGTTTCTGTTTGTAGGCTGGAAGCAACAAAATTGAGTCGTGGTCAGCTTTTCTGAAAGGAGGGCGGTGGAGGGCCTTATATGCGTCGCGGAAGTTAGTATAACAATGATCCAAGGTTTTACCAGCCCTGGTAGCACAATCGATATGCTGATAGAATTTAGGGAGTTTTGTTTTCAGATTAGCCTTGTTAAAATCCACAGCTACGATGAATGCAGCCTCAGGGTGTGTGGTTTCCAGTTTACATAAAGTCAGATAAACTTCGTTCAGGGCCATCGATGTGTCTCCTTGGGGGGGAATATATACGGCTGTGATTATAATCGAAGAGAATTCCCTTGATAGATAATGCGGTCGACATTTGATTGTGAGGAATTCTAAATCAGGTGAACAGATTGACTTGAGTTCCTGTATGTTGTTATGATCACACCACGTCTCGTTAATCATAAGGCATACACCCCCACCCCTCTTCTTACCAGAAAGATGTTTGTTTCTGTCGGCGCGATGCGTGAAGAAACCAGCTGGCTGCACCGACTCTGTTAGCGTCTCTCGAGTGAGCCATATTTTCGTGAAGCAAAGAACGTTACAGTCTCTGATGTCTCTCTGGAATGTTACCCTTGCTCGGATTTCATCAACCTTGTTGGACTGGACATTGGCGAGTAGTATGCTAGGGAGTGGAGCGCGATGTGCCCGCCTCCGAAGCCTGACCAGAAGACCGCTTCGTTTGCCCCTTTTACGGCGTCGTTGTTTAGGGTCGCCGGCTGGGATCAGATCCATTGTACTGGGTGGAAGACAAAACACAGGATCCGCTTCGGGAGAGTCATATTCCTGGTTGTAATGATGGTGAGTTGACATTGCTCTTATATTCAGTAGTTCCTCCCGACTGTATGTAATGAAACCTAAGATTACCTGGGGTTCCAATGTAAGAAATAACACATAAAAAAATAAAATACTGCATAGTTTCCTAGGAACGCGAAGCGAGGCGGCCATCTCTGTCGGCGCCGGAAGTACTCATCTCCTCCTCCTCCATGCTTTACGGTGGGAAATACACATGCGGAGATCATACGTTCACTCACATCCTGTCTCACAAAGACATGGCGGTTGGAACCAAAAATCTCCAATTTGGACTCCAGACCAAAGCACAGATTTCCACCGGTCTAATTTCCATTGCTTGTGTTTCTTGGCCAAGCAAGTCTCTTTTTTTATTGGTGTCCTTTAGTAGTGGTTTCTTTGCAGCAATTTGGCTGGTAACTCTAATGAACTTATCCTCTTCAGCAGAGGTAACTCTGGGTCTTCCATTCCTGTGCTTGATGGTTTTTGCGACTGCACTTGAAGAAACTTTCAAAGTTCTTGAGATTTTCCATATTGACTGACCTTCGTGTCTTAAAGTAATGATGGACTGTCGTTTCTCTTTGCTTATTTGAGCTGTTCTTACCATAATATGGACTTAGTCTTTTACCAAATATGGCTATCTTCTGTATACCACCCCTACCTTGTCACAACACAACTGATTGGCTCAAACACATTAAGAAGGAAAGAAACTCCACAAATTAACTTTTAAGAAGGCACACCTGTTAATTGAATTGCCTTCCATGGCAAAGCTGCCATGAAGGCAATGTCACGATCGTCTTCGTGAGAGAGAGAGGACCAAGGTGGAGCGTGTGCAAAATACATCTCTTTATTTTGAAAGAGAGAAAAAACACGAAACGAACACTATACACAAACTAACAAAACAACAAACGACCGTGAAGCTAAATAACGTAAGTGCACAGACAAGCAACAAACGTTCAACATAGACAACACCCCACAAAAGCCTACTGCCTATGGCTGCCTTAAATATGGCTCCCAATCAGAGACAATGAATGACAGCTGTCTCTGATTGAGAACCAATCTATGCAGCCATAGACATAACTAGACAACACTACTCTACTCTGCCCCATACACATACAACACCCCTAGACATTACAAAACACATACCTTCCCCATGTCACACCCTGACCTAACTAAAAAACATAAAGAAAACAAAGAATACTAAGGCCAGGGCGTGACAGGCAAGGGGTGGCTATTTGAAGAATCTCATATCTCAAATATATTTTTATTTGTTTAACACTTTTTTGGTTACTACATGATTCCACAGCGTGCCTCCCACACTGTCATGTCCTCCCACGCTGTCACAAAATAACTCTCATCAAGTTATGTTGCCTATGTCTAATAATCCGACTCATCACTTATTATTATAGAAGATTATCACTTCTCATAATGGTGCTCGTTTAGTAGTTAGATCATAGTTGAATCAATGTCTCGATGAGTTTTGTGTGCAGGTTGATGGCAGATCTATACCAATTATCCTTCCCGCCGTCTTAACCAAGTTGAAGCTTGATTTGGTCTTGCACTCGCATGTTTCAGAACACGCCAGACCAAAGGACGGCACATTCTGCAGGTCAGATTTATAGAACAAATGTTCTATGCCATGTCTTTATCTTTACGAAGGCACAGTCATTGAATTTCAGTTTATTGTCCATTTCGATTCCCAGGTATTTATATGTGGTCACTCTATCAACTGATTCCCCATTGATCTTCTTAGGGGGTAGTGGAGTTTTTCCCCTTCTGAAGTCAAGTTCCATCTCTTTTGTTTTCTTAAGGTTTATTTCAAGAAAGTTATCTGCACACCACTGGATGAATTTTGCCTTTCTCTGTGTCATGTTTTGTCTTTGATCTTCTTGTCTTGTCCCTGTGCTTCCCTCTGCTGGTCTTATTAGGTTCTTTCCCTCTTTCTATCCCTCTCTCTCCTCCTCCCTCTCTCCCTCTCCCGCTCTCTCTCTCTATCGTTCCGTTCCTGCTCCCAGCTGTTTCTCATTCTCCTAACGACCTCATTTACTCTTTCACACCTGTCCCCTATTTTGCCCTCTGATTAGAGTCCCTATTTCTCCCTCTGTTTTCCGCTTCTGTCTTTGTCGGATTCTTGTTTGAGGTTTGCTGCTCTGTGTCCTTGTTCCGCCCTGTCGTGTTTTTGCCTTTGTCAGATGCTGCGTGTGAGCAGGTGTCTATGTCAGCTACGGTCTGTGCCTTCCTGAAGCGACCTGCAGTCTGTGGTCGCGTCTCCAGTCGTTCCTCTCTACTGACGAGAGGTTTTCAGTTTCCTGTTTTGGATTTACCTTTGATAATATCCAGGAGAATCATTGTTTGTTTAAAACTGGAATAAAGACTCTGTTTCTATTACGTCGCTTTTGGGTCCTCCTTCATCAGCATAACACTCTGTCCAAACCTTGAAGAGAGGCTTGGTCTGGGTGGAGGAAACCCACAACAGCGGTGGCATCTGTACATTTAAAAAATGCTTGTGCTGCGTCAGAGGCTTGACAATCGTTTGTGTACAGTCTCAGTGAAAGTACGCAACCTTGAGGGGATCCTGTATTCACCGTTCTAGATGTAGAGAGCCCGAGTTAAAATCCAATCAAACTTTATTTGTCAAATGCGCCGAATACAACAAGTGTAGACCTTACTGTTTTTGAAAAAACATTTTATTTCACCTTTATTTAACCAGGTAGGCTAGTTGAGAACAAGTTCTCATTTGCAACTGCGACCTGGCCAAGATAAAGCATAGCAATTCGACACATACAACAACACAGAGTTACACATGGAATAAACAAAACATACAGTCAATAATACAGTAGAAAAAAGAAAACAAAAAGTCTATATACAGTGAGTGCAAATGAGGTTAAGGCAATAAATAGGCCATGGTGGCGAAGTAATTACAATATAGCAATTAAACACAGGAATGAAGATGTGCAGAAGATTAATGTGCAAGTAGAGATACTGGGGTGCAAAGGAGCAAGATAAATAAATGAATACAGTATGGGGATGAGGTAGATAGATGGGCTGTTTACAGATGGGCTATGTACAGGTGCAGTGATCTGTGAGCTGCTCTTACAGCTGGTGCTTAAAGCTAGTGAGGGAGATATGAGTCTCCAGCTTCAGTGATTTTTGCAGTTCGTTCCAGTCATTGGCAGCAGAGAACTGATAGGAAAGGCGACCAAAGTAGGAATTGGCTTTGGGGGTGACCAGTGAGATATACCTGCTGGAGTGCGTGCTACGAGTGGGTGCTGCTATGGTGACCAGTGAGCTGAGATAAGGCGGGGCTTTACCTAGCAGAGACTTGTAGATAACCTGTAGCCAGTGGGTTTGGCGACGAGTATGAAGCAAGGGCCAACCAACGAGAGCATACAGGTCACAGTGGTGGGTAGTGTATGGGGCTTTGGTGACAAAACGGATGGCACTGTGATAGACTGCATCCAATTTGTTGAGTAGAGTGTTGGAGGCTATTTTATAGATGACATCGCCGAAGTCGAGGATCGGTAGGATGGTCAGTTTTATGAGGGTATGTTTGGCAGCATGAGTGAAGGACGCTTTGTTGCGATATAGGAAGCCAATTTTATATTTAATTTTGGATTGGAGATGCTTAATGTGAGTCTGGAAGGAGAGTTTACAGTCTAACCAGACACCTAGGTATTTGTAGTTGTCCACGTATTCTAAGTCAGAGCCGTCCAGAGTAGTGATGCTGGACGGGTGGGCAGGTGCGGGCAGTGATCGATTGAATAGCATGCATTTAGTTTTACTTGCATTTAAGAGCAGTTGGAGGCCACAGAAGGAGAGTTGTATGGCATTGAAGCTCGTCTGGAGGTTAGCTAACAATGTCCAAAGAGGGACCAGAAGTATGCAGAATGGTGTCGTCTGCGTAGAGGTGGATCAGAGAATCACCAACAAGCAGCAAGAGCAACATCATTGATGTATACAGAGAAGAGAGTCTTCCTGAGAATTGAACCCTGTGGGTCCCCCATAGAGACTGCCAGAGGTCCAGACAACAGGCCCTCCGATTTCACACACTGAACTATCAGATAAGTAGTGGGTAAACCAGGCGAGGCCATGAAATCCTTACAAGCCCTTAAAATAGTTAAGTTATTGGGGAGTTGTTGAGTATGGTTCACAAGGAAACTATTAATCCACTTGATCAGTAGAGAGTTGACACCTAAATTCACCAGTTTATCCACGAGTAGGTGGGGTTGGGTGGTCAATGAGTAAAATTTTCACTAGGCTATTTGCCTTTTCTAAATGGTCATAGATATTGTTCAGCATGACTAGTAACGCGTCATCAACGTCCTAGGAGGCGCAGTAGGTGAATTGGTTTGGGTCTAATTGGGATGAGAGACCAGGGAGAATTTGTTTTGTACAAATCGTTAATTTATTTTGGCTGATGTTTAGGTATTGGGACAATCAGCGACTTTTTCCATAAGTCTGGAATCATCCCACTGTTCAGTGACAGCTGGAACAGCTTCTGGAACGGTAATGCGAGCTGTTCTGCGCATGCCTGAAGTGCCTTTGCTGCTGATGTCGTCAGGACCATAAGATTTTTGTGGGGTTGAAATAGCATATACTGTAGCATAGTAAGCCTATAATATGATACACCAAAAATACATCCTCAGTCATTACTTGTCTGAAGCTGAATAGTCACTTTTCTCCCTTCATGCAGCCAAAACTCGAAAACGTACGCCACCAGTTAGGATAAATGTTTTGATTGAAACAAAATATGCATTCAACAAAGGCAATAGTTTGTTAACCACCATCTGCCTTAATTCCCTCACAAAACAGTCATTCAAGAAGCTCTAAAGGCATATTTGTCACGATCGTCGTAAGAACATTCAGACCAAAGCGCAGCGTGATATGGCTTCCACATAATTTATTGACATGAAACGCACAAAACAATAAAACGCAAACAATACGTGCAGCTATGGCGTGCTCACAGGCAACTACACATAAACAAGATCCCTCAAAAACCCAGTGGGAAATGGCTGCCTAAATATGATCCCCAATCAGAGACAACGCTAAACAGCTGCCTCTGATTGGGAACCATACCAGGCCAACATAGAAATAAAACAACCTAGATTACCCACCCTAGTCACACCCTGACCTAACCAAAATAGAGAATAAAAAGGCTCTCTATGGCAGGGCGTGACAATATTCCCATGAAACTGATTGAGATCAAATGATTAGCATGCAGTTGTGGACATTTCGGCGGCAAAAAGTGAAGAATTAAAATTCACAATTGACAGTGCTGATGGTCTATTTTGAAATAAGGTATGCCTTAACTTGGTGTTTGGGGGTATTAAAAATAGAAAATGTTCTTGAGACAATATGTCTGGGCATACTGTAGGCAGACGTTGCAATTGGAAGATGCATTTTATGCATAGGCCTGTTCTACAATTTACATTTAAGTCATTTAGCAGATGCTCTTATCCAGAGCGACTTACAAATTGGAAAGTTCATACATATTCATCCTGGTCCCCCCGTGGGGAATGAACCCACAACCCTGGCGTTGCAAGCACCATGCTCTACCAACTGAGCCACACGGGACTCACCCGATAAATACAATGAAATTCAAACTACATCATGTTTCCGCAGGGGCAAAACATTCTGGTTCACATTTGATTAATTCCTTTCGTTCTGCGTTAGGTAAAGAAAGGCACTGCTTGACGGTACCTAAATCTGTATGCAATAAGATGGAGGGGAAATCTTTATTTGTATGAGTAGACACGAAGAAAGTGGCTTCAGCAATTCTACAACCCCTTGCAAAAAAATAATAATGAGATCTTTATGAAAGGCAAAGAAAGACTCAGCATGCAGGAAGAGAAAGGGAAAGTACATTTCTATCCTGCAGCGAACTTTTGGAAAATAAGGTTGTTGGTTTTATTGACACTGGCGGTGAGTGCGGTTGGCTGTTAGTGAGTCTAAGGGGTGAGAGGAAGGCGTTAAGAGACAGTGAAAGAAAGGAAAGCACCATACAGTGAGGGTTGTCAGGTCCTCATGTCCGTCTCTCTTTCTCAGCAGTCCATCTCTAATGCGTTCAGCCCTTTCTTCCTTTTGGGTTTACTTAGGAGCGTATTCAGACTATAGAGTAAAAGGTGCTCTGAAAGCTCGTTACAAGGCAGTCATTATATTCACAGGCCTGCATCATATAACATGCAATTTGTCATTCAAACTGCATATTTGGCTACCACCCACTGGGCAAAAACTGGTTAAGTCAACAATGTTTCCACATTATTTCAACCCCAAAAAACAATGAGATGACGTTGAATCAACGTGGAAAATTGATTGGATTTGCTAAAAGTCATCGACTTTTAATCTAAATCCAATGACATGGTGACATTTTGTGTTGGGTTTCTTGATTTGGCAGTTCCTCATCCTGGTAAAGCTGTCAGTTGGACTACTGTTATTACCACTACAGATGGCAAGTAAATCAAACAATATTTAGATTTAGCCATCTAGTTAATCCCCTGAAAGTTAGCTTGTTAACTTGCTCGACGTGATCAGTTATTAATGAGCGAGCCAATTTTAACGTGGTCCTTTAATCAATGTAACCTATCATACCTGTCAGCAATTGTGATTAAACATGATTGAATAACGTTAAAAATGGTATAATGTTAACTAACTTCGCTAGGTAGGCTTACATTGATTGGAGAAAAAAGTACATTAGGTCGACTCACCACTATGTTTAGCCAGCTGTTCAAATTTTCTACCGATAGCTTGCAAAGCAAACACCATCAGCTAACAGTACATCAGCAAATGTGCCCTTCTGCTGCTTGGCAGGCAAAGCCCACAAAGAAGGGGAAATGAACCTAAACAACTCATACTTGTAAACAACTCATACTTCTCATACTTGTATTTTATATCACTGAAATATCCAATAAATGGTGGCCAATATTGAGAAATACACAACATTACCAAAAGTATGTGGACACCTGCTAGTCAAACATCTCATTCCAAAATCATGGGCATTAATATGGAGTTGGTCCCCCTTTGCTGCTTCCCACTCTTCTGGGAAGGCTTTCCACTAGATTCCACTGAATTGGAGAATCGCTTTTTGGATCGGGGCTACAGCGTTTAGGTCCTGAAAGATGCAGGTATAAGGGCTGGATTACTTGACGGAGAGAACTTGTTACGAAGAGGAGTGCCTCGTGATACATCAGAGAGAGTGTATTTTGTTACAAAATACAGCACTGAAGCAGAGAACAATAACCTCTTTAGGCTCAAGGGACAGTATTGAGTAGCCAGATAAAAGGTGCCCATTTCAAAAAGGCCTCGTACTCAATTATTGCTCGTACAATATGCATATTATTATTACTATTGGATAGAAAACACTCTCTAGTTTCTAAAACCGTTTCAATTATATCTGTGGGTGAAACATAACTGGATTTAGAGCAATTTTCCTATGTGTATGTCAGAATGCAGAATTTTGCTGGCAGTTCTGAGACCTGTGTATTAATTTGCCTGTCCTCTGCACTGCATACGCCTTCCACTGGGTGTCAGCAAATAGGGAGAGTTGAAATGGAGTTTCTACGTAGGTCCCAAAGGTTATAAATTGCTTGGAACCGAAGTGTCCCATCTTTCCACTCTTTGCTCTGACGCAGGGAGGGTCTTGGCATGTCATTTTAGAAGCTCCCGTATTAGCTCCTAGATATATCCGGCTCTGTTTTTATTCGATATAGGTGTTGAAGACATCGTAATGTTGTTATTTTAAACCGAATTATATCAGTTTATGTCAGTATATTGCGATTTTCGGGTATTTATTTTCGTGACGTTTTAGGAAGTTGGGTATCTCTGGCCCACATGGCTATTGTTTACTGCTAATTGCAACGTTGAAGACGACGTTCTCCAACCTAGCAACGATTATTTTGGACAAAGGACACATTTCCCAAGATTCTGATGGGAGTTCATCGAAAAGTAAGAACTATTTATGCTGATAATTCATTGTTCTGTTGAAAAATGTCAAATGCATAAGACGCCATTTCCTGCAGTGTAGCCTTGCGTTATCGCAGCCTGTATTGCGCAGTAAGGTTAATTTTAAAAATGTAATTCAGCGATTGCATTAAGAACTAATTTGTCTTTCAATTGCTGTCCAACCTGAATTTTTTTTGTCAAGTTTCTGAATAGTTTTCGATAAGAAAAGGTGCCTTTACAAGATGGCGCCGGACAGATTGCTTGACGTTATGGACACTATTCTCATTGTATAAGCACGATTTGTGCCGCTAAATATGCACATTTTCGAACAAACTCTATATGCATTGTGTAATATGATGTTACAGGACTGTCATCTGAAGAATTCTGAGAAGGTTAGTGAAACAATTAATATATTTTGGTGGTTTATACGTTATAGCTATTTTTGCCTTGAATCAATGCTGTTGTTATGTTTGCTATTGTGCTAAGCTAATATAACGCTATATTGTGTTTTCGCTGTAAAACACTTGATAAATCGGAAATATTGTCTGGAATCACAAGATGCCTGTCTTTCAATTGCTGTACACTATGTATTTTTCAGAAATGTTTTATGATGAGTATTTAGTTATTTGGCGTTGGTGTCTGTAATTTTTCTGTCTGCTTTCGGGGCAATTTCTGACTGAAGCTGCAATGTAAACTATGATTTATACCTGAAATATGCACATTTTTCTAATAAAACATATGCTATACAATAAATATGTTATCAGACTGTCATCTGAGGAAGTTGTTTCTTGGTTAGTGGCTATTTATATCTTTATTTGGTCGAATTTGTGATAGCTACTGATGTAGTAAAAAACTGATGGAGTAAAAATAGTGGTGTCTTTTGCTAACGTGGTTAGCTAATAGATTTACATAGTGTCTTCCCTGTAAAAAATTAAAAAAATCGGACATGTTGGCTTGATTCACAAGATGTGTACCTTTCATCTGGTGTCTTGGACTTGTTAATGTGTGAAAGTTAAATATTTAAAAAAATATATTTTTCGAATTTCGCGCCATGCACTTTGAGCTGGCTGTTGTCATAAGTGTACCGACGTCGGGCTTGCACGCCAAACAGGTTAAAAGAATCATTAAAAACAATTGGGGAATCATCCAAAGTGATACGCTACTACGCCAAGTCTTTCCTGAACCACCAGTCATAAGCTTTAAGAGATGTCCTACCCTAAATGACAAATTAGTCCACAGTTATCTTCCGGGTGACTCTCAAAAAACTTGGCTTGACCACAAACCCAAGGGCTCTTTAAATGTAACCAGTGCAACCATTACAG
This sequence comes from Salvelinus fontinalis, assembly GCF_029448725.1. Taxonomy (NCBI): domain Eukaryota; kingdom Metazoa; phylum Chordata; class Actinopteri; order Salmoniformes; family Salmonidae; genus Salvelinus; species Salvelinus fontinalis. The sequence goes on along the minus strand of NC_074681.1, from coordinate 36,678,254 downwards.
TAATATTGCACAGAAAAAGTATTTTGTTGACACAGCTTCTAAAATGGAGTATTACCTCAAGCATTTTATTAACTGCAAAACCACTCATGTCATCTATAGATTAGAATGTCCACAGTGCAAGGTGTTCTACATTGGACGGACAAAGAGACACCTTCAAGATCGCTTGGCGGAACACAAGTACGCCATACGGGTAGGCAATGAAGGCTACCCCATGGCAAGGCACTACAAGTCCTTACACCATGGCAACCCTGCCTCCCTACAAGCTATGGGTATTGATCATGTTCCGGCCTCTATTAGAAAAGGGGACCGTCTTAAACAGTTAAACCAAAGGGAAAGTTTTTGGATTTACAAACTACAGGCCACTAAGTACCCTGGTTTAAATGAAGATATGGATTTCTCACCCTTCCTGTAGGGTCGTGATGGGTCCATTTGCTGTCATCTAGTGGACATTTTGCTCAATTGCCCTCAGCTATGTTTGGACTGTTGTTCATGTTTTGCTGTGGTCTAGTGTACTGTGGAATATATTGCTTTCTTGTTCTGGACACTTCTCCCAGTCATGGTTAGGGTTGGAACTGCCTCTCTGGGTGTTCTGATGCTTCTAGCTTGGAGTTGTATGCTCATGATAACATAGCTACAGTATTTCACCTTTTCATGTGTATCTTATTGCTTACTAGGTGTGTCCAATTTGGTAACCACTCCCTCTTCTAATTAGGGCTAATTGGAAAAGCCTTTCAAAAGAGGAGGACATTGTATTCTCCTTTTTCTGTACTCCCTGACGAAGGCCATGCAGCCGAAAAGCGTCGGTTTTTAAACAACTTTGTTTCTATTGAACATGCCATACGTTTTAATGAATTATATGAAGAGTGCCTTGGTCCTCCTTTCTTTTTGCTTTCCACTAGATGTTGGAACATTGCTGCAGGGACTTGATTCCATTCAACTACAAGAGCATTAGTGAGGTCGGGCTCTGATGTTGGGCGTTTAGGCCTGGCTCGCAGTCGGCGTCCCAATTCATCCTAAAGGTATTTGATGGAGTTGAGGTCATGGGTTCTGTGCAGGCGAGTCAAGTTCTTCCACACTAATCTCAACAAACTATTTCTGTATGGACCTCGCTTTGTGCATGGGGGCATTGTCATGCTGAAACAGGAAAGGGCCTTACCCAAACTGTTGCCACAAAGTTGGAAGCACAGAATCGTCTAGAATGTCATTGTATGCTGCAGCGTTAAGATTTCCCTTCACTGGAACTAAGTGGCCCGAACCATGAAAAACAGCCCCAGACTATTATTCCTCCTCCACCAAACTTTACAGTTGGCACTGGGGCCGTTAGCGTTCTCCTGGCATCATCCAAACCCAGATTCGCCTGTCGAACTGCCAGATGGTGAAGCGTGATTCATCACTTCAAAGAACGTGTTTCCACTGCTCCAGAATCCAATGGCGGCGAGCTTAACATCAATGCAGCTGATGCTTGGCATTGCACATGGTGAGCTTAAGCTTGTGTGTGCCTGCTTGGCCATTTCATGAAGCTTCAAACAGTTCTTGTGCTGACGTTGCCTCCAGAGGTAGTTTGGAACTCGGTAGTGAGTGTTACAATCGAGGACAGACAATTTTTACGCGCTTCAGCACTCGGTGGTCCCGTTCTGTGAGCTTTTGTGGCCTACCACTTTGCGACTGAGCCCTTGTTGCTCCTAGACACTTCCACTTCACAATAGCAGCTCTTGCCCGGGGCAGCTCTAGCAGGGCAGAAATTTGACAAATTGACTTGTTGGAAAGGTGGCATTGTATGACGATGCCACGTTGAAAGTTACTGAGATCTTCAGTAAACCCATTCTACTGACAATGTTTTTTTGATCAGCTTTAATATGGCCAATAAACTGTAGCTTCATTAATGTAATTGTCTCCATCACTTCCAATCCCCAATATATATTTTTGTAAATATATACAGTACCAGTCAAAAGCTTGGGCACACCTACTCATTCAAGGGTTTTTTATTTCTACATTGTAGAATAACAGTGAAGACCAAAAAAGTGTTCAACACAGTGTTTTAATAAGTAAACGCAACATAATCCAAAACAAGAACAACAAACAGACATGAAACTGAAACAGAAACAATGACGACTGGGGAAGGAACCAAAGGGAGTGACATATAAAGGGCAGGTAATCAAGGAGGTGATGGAGTCCAGGTGAGTGTCATTATACACAAACGCACGTAACGCTGGTGACAGATGCGCACCATAAACGAGCGGCCTGGTGACCTAGAGGCTGGAGAGGAAGCACAAGTGACACATTCTCTCATTTATTTCAGCCTACATGATTTATGAATTCATAATTTGAAAAAAAAAAAAAAAAAATACAAAACCAATAAAAATGTGCACAAAAAAACAAAAAGGTCAACAGTTGAACTGGGTGGCAGCGCCAGGGAAAGGCCAGGGGGGAAGTGTGTGTCTACTGCGTGGCAGAGATGGCGCTATCAGACAATGGATCTGGACAGAGCTGTTCTCTGTACTCACTCCCTGTCCTTCCAGACCACCTGGGCTAATCTAAAAGCTAATGTGTTTTTATTTAGAGGCTATATATGCTCAGGGGTCTTAATGCTCAGCTGTTTCAGTTATTATAATTTTTTAACCAGGCAATGACAGCCTACCCAAGCCAAACCATCCCCTAACCCGGACGACACTGAAACAAGGTGCAGTGAGAGTTGGGAAGAAAGTTCAAGGAGTGAACCAGGGTCTGTAGTGACACTTCTAGCACTGAGATGCAGTGCCTTAGACCGCTGCGCCACTCAGGTTTTGAGAGGTTCAGGCCAAAATTGTGTTGATTCTGCAAGCATTGCCGCGGGACGTACAGGCACTAGAGGTGAAGCACCACACCCTGGTAGGGCGATGGTGAACTGCAAGAATTTGTGTTGCAATAAAAAAACTATTAAACTATTCTTCTGTTGCATTATTGATATAAATGATACTGGGAATGAGGTAGGGGAGATGATAAATACATGGGATATTCACAGTGCCTTCAGACATTATTCACACCCCTTTTTCCACACTTTTTGTGTTACAGCCTGAATTTAAAATGGATTAAATGTAGATTTTGTGTCACTGGCCTACACACAATACCCCATAATGTCCAATTGGAATGATATTTTTAGAAATATTTGCAAATTAATTAAAAAACGAAAAGCTGAAATGTCTTCAGTCAAAATATATTCAACCCCTTTGTTATGTCAAGCCTAAATAAGTCCAGGAGTAAACATTTGCTTAACAAGTCACATAATAAGTTGCATGGACTCACTCTGTATGTTATAATACTGTTTAACATAAAAAAATATGACTACCTCATCACTGTAAATCACACATACACTTATCTTTATGGTCCCTCAGTCGAACAGTGAATTTCAAACACAGATTCAACCTCAAAGACCAGGAAGGCTTTCCAATGCCTCGCAAAGAAGGGTTGGCTGGTTTGCGTGGTTTGCTTACGAGGGAGGGTGTTTCAGTTAGAATCGTCCCAGTGAACAAGCACCAAACCAGCGGTAAGTTGTTGGTTGCAAAGCACTGTACGTCAAAAGTGATTTTTATACTCAACTGACGGACCTGACAGTTGAAGCAGCCCTGGGGTCTTACGTGACTTAGGTTTGACTGATATTGACGTCGACTCCTGTCAAGTGTCTCCTGCTGGTAAGAAGAAACTCATCGAGCTCATAGCCAAGTACCAGTCCATCTTTTTCAGGCACAAGTTGGATTGTGGAAAAGCTACTGGATGTCTTCCTCGCATTCAACTGAGTGATGAGAAACCCATTCGGATGCCCTACCGACGCCTTTCACCAAATCATTATGAGAAGCTCAAGCAAGCGTTGAATGAGATGGAAGAATGTGAAATCATAAGGAAGTCTAGTAGTGAGTTCGCCTCACCACTTGTCCTTGTCTGGAAGACGTCTGGAGACCTGAGACTCTGTACTGATTTTCGTTTGCTCAATGCTCGCACCATCAAAGACGCCCACCCAATGTCTTTTTATCGACAATGGACCTTAACTTTGACTACTATAATGTGGAAGTGCATGAGGATGACCAGAGATTCACAGATTTTACATTGCCATTTGGGTTGTACGAATACAACCATATGCCACAGGGGTTATGGAATAGTCCTGCAACCTTTATGAGGATGATGCCAAACATCTTTGGGGATCAGAACTTTCTTAGCCTGCTGTGTTACCTTGACGATGTGTTGGTCTATGCTGAAGATCTGGCTATACAGCACCTGGAAATGTTTTTTGAGCGTCTCAAAACTCACAACCTGAAGTGTCACTTTATGCAGAGGCCTGTGAAGTTTCTGGGGCATATCATTAGTGCAGATGGTGTAGCTACAGACCCTGAGAAGGTGAGGGCCATTACAGGAGTGACAGAAGCTTTTCTGATGGAAGATGGCACTGACATTCCATCTCAGAAGAAATTGAGGTCATTCCTTGGGATGGTGATTACCAACAGTTCATTAAAGGTTGATCGACCATCGCAAAGCTTCCCTTTGGATTGACAACTGGACACAAGGATCCACACTGGAAAGAGGGGCGACGCTCACCTGTCAGGAAGTTGACGACTGCCGACTGGACAGCAGAATGCAGACAGGCCTCATTCCAGCTAAAGCAAGCATTACTGGACCAGGTTTTTTTGGCCCATCCCAACTTCGACAAACCCTTTCTACTCTCGGTGGACGCGTTGGGACAAGTTGACCATGAAGATGGGTGTACTGTATCGTGTTTAAGAATGTGGTTACAAAGAGGAAAACGTATCTGTATGTGGTTCCAGCCTCCATGAAAGCAATGGTGTTGAAGGGTGTCCATGATGAAGCTGTTCACCAGGGCCAACAGAGAACAGTCTACCTGACAAGACAGAGGTTCTTCTGGCATGGCCTGGAGAGGGAGGTAAAGGCATATGTGAAGTGCTGCAGGAGATGCGTCGTGAGCAAGACTCCTGATCCGGAAGCAAGAGCTCCTCTTGAGAGCATAATAACAACTGAGCCTCTTGAACTGGTGTGCATAGACTTCTGGTCTGCAGAAGATTCTTCAAACAAGTCCCTGGATGTGCTCGTTGTTACTGAGCACTTTACCAAATTGGCTCATGCCTTCTTGTGTCCGAACCAGTCTGCTAAGTCAGTAGCTCATCAGTTTCTGTGTCTACGGGATGCCTTGCCGTATACACTCAGATCAGGGAGCCAACTTCGAGAGCTCTCTAATAGCCAAACTGTTGAGTGTTGCAGGTGTTCAGACGTCTCACACCACACTGTACCATCTGATAGGGAACGGGTCCCGTGGAAGGATGAATAGGATGTTGGGAAACATGATCTGGGCCCTGCTGACGAGAGCAAAGCACAGATGACCTTAGGCGCTGAAGTCCCTCACGTTTGAGTACAATTGTACAATCCGCGAGACCACAGGCTTTGCCCCTTTCCTGCTAATGTTTGGGAGGACGCCAAGAATGCCTGTTGACATAGTCTTTGGCTCTGTCATAGAGAACCCAGAAGTTGTCGACTATGACAAGTTTGTTCAGTCCTTGAGGAGAGATCTGAAAGAAGCCATGAATACAGCACAGACATCTGCAGCAAAGCAGTTGAAGAGGCATGCTGACCTTTATGACAGAAGAGTCAGAGGAGCACCAGTGGAGATTGGGGATCGAGTGTTGCTGGCTTACAAGGGGGAGCGTGGAAAGCGGAAGCTCGCTGACCGTTGGGAGGATACTGTCTACCTTGTCACTGGATTGAATGCTGACAGTCACACTTTTAACAGCTCAACTCGACAGGAGAAGACGGAACATCGCAACCTGATAATGCCTGTCAACTTTCTTCCTCTTCCCCATGCTGCCGTTGATGATGGAACAGACATGTCTGGATTAACAGAGTCTGAGGACATGAATGGCCGTTGTGGTCTCAGCTGCCATGGACACTGATGATGCTGAGTACAGAACAAAAGTGTGGGTGTCGGAGTTGCCTTCTGAAGGAACAGGTGACACAAGCCTGGATGGTGATGTGTGATCCTTGGATGCTTAGGATATTCCGCCTTTGGATTCTGTAGAAGATGTATTGCAGCTGGAAGGTCTGCAGTGATCAGAGAGTCTTTAAGAATCTGACCAAGACCGTAACAGTGTAGTGAGTGAGCTAATTGACCAGTCTGTTACAGTATCCGCACTGACCTACCAAACCCGAACCATTCCTTACTTGATCAGTTAAGCACTGACTGTGTTGACAGACCCACTATTGCAACAGTACACAACGCTGTCACTCCTTATGCAGTGGAAGGTACTCTGGGTTCTATTAGGTCAAGGGCAGAAAGACTATTTAAATCAGTGTCAAGGCTGATTGAGATTATGAATTAGCAGAAAGCTGATTCAGAAGAAAGCTTATTGTGTGAACAGAGGGTCAATGCACCGAGCTGTCTGTCTACACTACTGGCACACAGCTCGGACACCCATGCATACCCCACAAGACATGCCACAAGAGGTCTCTTCACAATCTCCAAGTCCAGAATAGACACAGAATACACACAGTGCTACATAGAGCCCCGACTAACTCTATTCAAATCAAGTAACTGACGCAAGCAGTGAAATTAGATTTAAAAAACAGATTAAAAAAACACCTTATGGAACAGCGGGAACTGTGAAGCAACACAAACAATGGCACACACATGTACACACACACACACACACACACACACACACACACACACACACACACACACACACACACACACACACACACACACACACACACACACACACACACACACACACACACACACACACACACACACAGTACATACACACACACAGTACATACACATGGATTCAGTACTGAAGATATGTGGTGGAGTAGGGGCCTGAGGGCAAACAGTGTGTTGTGAAATCTGAGAATGTATTGTAATGTTTTTAAAATTGTATAAACAAACTGCCTTCATTTTGCTGGACCACAATAAGAGTAGCTGCTGCTTTGGCATGTGGGGATCTATAATAAATACAAATACAAATGGTTTTGACATATTTTATTTGTTTTGTTTTTACATCATTGTGACCATGATTAGAGGTTGCAGGATGGTAATGTGACGGATATGATAAAGTCTCTTATGGTGGTTTGTTTTATTACCTGGATGTTTTAAAGTCGCTGAGTGTACAGGCATGTAACAGGTATGTTTACCTATGAGGGCTAAGGGGATTGATCAACCTCTTTTCACTCTATTTCTCGTGGAGAATAATCTAATGACTGGAATATTTAGTGACTGTTTTAAAGCAGGGTCTGAATCCTCCATATACACAGCTTTACCTTTTAGTTTTCTCTATTAGGTAGTATAAAATATATATACTTTTTTCTTTGGATTATTCTGTACATATGTTGTGTGTCTTTGTACCTTTGTTTGCGCAGTGCAGTTTTGTATTTGCATTATTTTTGTTTGCAAGTGGAATTCAGTAGGGGGGAGTGTTACAGGGTTATATTGGTGATTCCCCTTGCCACTTTATTGTTAAGCCAATGGGTTATTGATTTTAGTTTTGCCTTGCCTTCACCTAATCAACATGGCATCTTATTGGCTGGTTTGCGTGGCTTGCTTACGAGGGAAGATGTTTCAGTTAGAATCATCCCAGTGAACAAGCACCAAACCAGCAGTAAGTTGTTGGTTGCAAAGCACAGTATGTCAAAAGTGATTTTTAAACTCCCAAGTGATGATTTGAATGTACAATTTATATAAATTTGTTTGTAAATATCATTAGAACATCACACATAAGATGCAGTGTTTTTTTGTGCATATTTATTGTGCATTTTGTTGTAGAGAATTCCAGCTAATGCTAGCAAGCAACTTACTGTGTCTGGTGGTGGGGGGGTTCGTATATTTTGTGTGTGCAGAGTTGAATGGTGAGCCATGCATTGCATGACGTGCAATTTTGTGCTGTTTCTATCAGAATAAATCTCCATGGCTGGTGCTACAAGTTGGAGTTTGTGTTGATGATTGTACATAACGCAAGAAGAGTACTGTTACGTGGGCATGGTGAAGTTATTAATTACAATTTGGTTGGTGTATCAATACACACTGTCACTACAAAGATACAGATAACTCAGTTGCGGGAGAGGAAGGAAACCGCTCAGGGATTTCAACATGATGCCAATGGTGACTTTTAAACAGAGTTTAATGGCTGTGATAGGCGAAAACTGAGGATTGTCATATGTCAGTTGTGCAGAGGTGAGGACGGAGTCAAGCGCAGGACACAGAACTGAGTAAAATAACATACTTTACTCTGAAAAAATAAATCAGCCAAAATAATCCACGCAGGGATAACAAACCCTAACACAAACGACTAACACAACCAGGAATAATCACGCACAAAACAGGTTAAATAGGGAATAATAATAACTTAATGGGAACCAGGTGTGTACACTCAAGACATAACAAATCGTGACAAGGATGGATGACAAGGATGGATCAACAACATTGTAGTTACTCCACAATACCTAAATGTCAGAGTGAAAAGAAGAAAGCCTGTACAGAATACAAATATTCCAAAACATGCATCTTGTTTGCAATAAGGCACTGAAGTAAAACTGCAAAAAAATTGGTAAAGGAATTAACTTTATGTCCTGAATACAAAGTGTTATGTTTGGGGCAAATCATCGATGGTGAGACACTCATGGGCTTGAACAACAGGATGATCGAACAGCTGTTTCCTGTCATAAAAACTCAAGCTCAATTTGTTAAATTAATTGGAAATTGAAGAAAGTATGTAACTGTGAAGTAATTATCAACTATTTTCTAATATAAAGATCTCTGTATAATTATTCCTTGTACAACAAAGCTAATGAACTTGTAATACCATAACAAGAATTCATACCTTGTTTCTTGCTGCATACTTTTTACAATCTGCTTTGTATTTGTGACGACAGAACAAAACATGTAAACGTTTATGCTTCTATGTCTCAGCTCTCTCCAACAAGACCAACACCAACAGACCACAATTTGCTACCAGCCCCACCTACCAGCCAACAACCACCAACCACCATCCACCAACCAACACAAAATTGTGGCCCACAATATCCCCCTTCCTGAGTTCCCCACAGTCCTGCAGTGTAAACTCAACCAACAGAGTGATGATTTCCACTCTCCCACTCATCAGTCCAAGTGGAGGAGCCAAATCATCCAAGTTTTATTTGATACCATTTGCACATATACCTGGTAAGTTTATCAATTGGCACATCATGTGAGTTTGTGTATGTAGTCATGGGATGTGTTGTGCTGTAACTGATAACTACATTGATTTACTATTTTCAAAGGTACCCTACAAGCAGACAATATACCGACGTCAGTACATCATTTGTGGCCAACTACCCCTGTCTAAGGGACCATACAGGACAGGGATATGTGAGTGATATTTTTACTTTATTTTTTTACACATTTCACAGTAATGTGTGGTCATGTCACGCCCTGACCTTAGAGAGACGTTTTATTTCTCTATTTGGTTAGGTCAGGGTGTGATTTGGGGTGGGCATTCTATGTTGTCTATTTCTTTGTTTTTGGCCGAGTATGGTTCCCAATCAGAGGCAGCTGTCTATCGTTGTCTCTGATTGGGAATCATACTTAGGCAGCCCTTCTTTTGTGGGATCTTGTTTTTGTTAGTTGCTGGTTTAGCGCTACAATACTTCACGTGTCGTTAATCTTTCTTGTTTTTTTTCTTTCTTGTTGTTTTTTTTGGTGTTCATTTCATAAATTCAAAATGTACACCTACCACGCTGCACCTTGGTCTCATTCCGACGACAGCCATAACAGGTCATTACTAATAACTACATATCTGTTCTCCTTTACTAAGGAATCATGGCATGGGATGATACAAAATAAATTTTAAAATGAACAGGATTATGTTGTCACGATGTGGCCCTTTTGGGTGTATATCTTGGCTCCCCCCTCTCCCACTCTCTCTTCCACCTCAGGTTTTACAATAAATTCCTGGTAGAAACTCTTTGCTGCCATGGAATATGGAGGGAAATACATCTCTGGGAGAACAAAGACCTTCTCTTGCCAACACTCCTAATCCCCAAAATTGGAGAATTAAACAATATTCCTATTTTTGAGAATGTGGGAATCGCCTCACTTCAGGTCCTTAGAAAACGATGCAATTATTAGTTTTTTTATGTACTATTTCTTACATTGTTTGCCCAGAAAATCTCAAGTGTTATTACACACAGCCGGGAAGAACTATTGGATGTAAAAGCGATTACAACTTACCATCATTATGACCAGGAATACTTCTTTCCCGAAGCGAATCCTTTGTTCAGACCTCCACCCTGGACATGCGATCTTATCCCAGAGGCCGACCCAAAACAACGCAGTCGCACAGGAGAGGCATACGAAGCGGCCTACTGGTCAGACTCAGAAGGCGAGCACACAATCCACCGCTTCCTAGCATATTACTCGCCAATGTCCAATCTCTAGATAACAAGGTGGACGAAATTAGGGCACGAGTTGCCTTCCAGAGAGACATCAGAGATTGCAACATTCTCTGTTTCACAGAAACATGGCTCACTCAGGATACGGAAAGGCACACATTCATATTCAAACACTTACAGCATCAAGCAAACACAGTAACATACATGCATTCAAGAAATTGCGAGACAGAGTGTAGGGCTATCTGCATGATTAATAGAAACGCAAGTACAGTCCATCTGCAACAGAAACAGTGGCACCATGCTGTTTAAAGATATAAACGATGTGGAGAAAGATAACAGCCGTTATCGACGAAGAGATGTGTAATAACCAGAGAAGGTCTAAAGTACACGGACCCATAACTGTGTGTTATCCTCTTCCTCTGTTTTCACTAAGGCCTTTTTGAACCGTCCTAGACCTAGACCAATGGACCACAGTCCAGCCTGAGAGCAATTCCACCCACTCACCTGTAATTCCTTCATACAGACACCCTCACAACAACAAACTGTGGAGCCTGTTCAATCTGCTGGACGTCAGACATAGTCTGGTAAGCATCCAAGTCCAAGGCTCCGGTGGTGGAGGGAATACATACAAAACCATGGGTACTAGAGGTCCTAACATTTGAAGCAGCCATCATTGTCTGTCTAACCCGGTTGTGACAAGAAATAGGAAATAGATAGCTCGTCTGATCAAGTTTCTGATGAGGAAAAAGTACCTGTAGATCGTATTATCATATTATTATTTTTTACATTCTACTTGTTACCATGTTTAATGTTAAATGTGAAACTAAACCCCTTCATGTAAATCACCTCATGTAAACCATCAGAAGCTCAGCCTCCTTGCTCACCGTTTCAAAGACTATCCATTGGCTTGCATCAGACCGTGACTGACAGCATACCAGAGACTCACTCATCTTCAGGTTCAGTTACCTCATTACCCCTCTTCACAACCTCTCTGCCTCATCAAACCCACTCAGCATCACATCCTCTGGAGCAGAACTGTCTACATGTCTCTATGTTAAAGACGGAAGCTATGCAGATACTGACTGTATCACCAATTCTATGTATCAACTCCTTGAATAGTCACAAAATGGTTTCATTAGAATATGTCGAAATAGTGACATATAACCGTAGTAGTTAGTCCTTATGTCACATGTCATATATCACACATGGTTACATACAGAGACACATACTCACAATTAAATCTAGCCTAGATTTAAGTTCAAGGTGGACACTCCTGTCCCCCCCTTTGGTATGCGATTGACCGAGAACCGGAGGCCCATGCAGTGAGTGACAGTTCCCTGTCAGAGGAGGTTAGTCCAGCTGGTGGTTCATGTGAGGACCCTGCTGTTCTGTTTCCCCCTGACCTTTAGCAAACTGCCTCTCTCAGACAGCATCTCTCGGCCCAGCATCGGGAGTAGCCAGGGCTGCAGGATGTAGGATGATACACCGGCTCTGTTATTGACTAAGCCACGTCACACCCTAATGACTAATACATGGCAAGTGAATGGATCCACGGTTATAATCGATCGATTATTCTTACCACCAATGTTAATACTGGGTCATGTACGTTTGTACAAACCTGTGAATGCAGTAGCTGTAAACAGAATGTAAAATAGAGTGTGTCTACTGTATTTTCGGAAAACCATTTTCTTGACACATTGCACTTCGTTAAACAACATTAGCATTCAACAAGTGTAGGAGCATTCAACATGTTTGGGTTATTCTTGGTCTTTTTCAGGACATTACTTTTTGTACCCTACACATACATTTCTTGGATGCACTTTTGAATAAGTCCTCTTACACCCACATAGCATTTAGGTGGATTCAGATGTGCCAAACACTCTGCTAAATCAATGTCCTTAATTGATGCAGACCTTGTCCACCTCTTTCAGTAATAATCCTTGTTGCCATGGCATCACCATGGCAATCGCCTGGAAGTTGCATTACCTGAAAGTTATTAACAGTGCCGTTTATAGAAGATGAGAGAAATTCGTCTTTTTATACTGTACCTTCTCTAGTCACCACCCACCTGCAGACGCTGATAGACTTCTCAGCGGGAGTTTAACAATAGTCCAAAGATTTATTTCCGATATGAGTGGCAGTAGTTTGGGGTCATTAATAACAGTAAAATGGCGAGAAAAAGACAAACACTATTTACTACTGTGAAAAGCATTGATATTCAGGCAATCCCATCCTGATGTCTGGAATGAAACACCTTTCACTCAGATCTTTCATAGTAAACACAACCCATGACTGTATGTGGACTGGGGATAGAGCTGACACTAGAGACTATCACTCAGTGTAGTCAGAACTGAATGCTGTAGTTGGCTATAACAGGGGTCTGTTAGGACAGCCATAGTTCAGAGGAATTTCTGTAACTCCTCTTCTCTCCGACCCTAAATGTGGCTTCAATGTTCATTGCTGGCACAGTAGCGTAGGCATGAGTGGAAAAAACTCACTATCCTTGAGCGTGACTTGACTTGTCTGTTCACGACCCTGGAATCAACACTAATTATCAAGCTGCAATTTCCAAGCCGGGGACGCTGTATTAATAAGACAAGGGGCTGCACCTCCTGGAGTGGCATCACCATCAATTATTCATTGGCTTGTTGATCATTCTCCGAAGACAACAGGGAAGAAGCAAGGAAGCCTCGGGTGTGGGAGAAGCGGCCATGTTTGTTTGTTTCACTGACTTGAAGACGAAGTAAAACATCACAGTGGTAATGAATGCATGGGTACGGATGGATGGAGGCCGTGATCATAACCTTGCTCGGCCAAAGCGATTGATTGGTTCAACTGATTCCAAATCTGTTGATCTGTTGTTTTTGCTCCATTAGTTCCACACAGTATCATGGCCACTGGCTCAACATGTTTGTGAGCTCATAGAGGCTTTCTGGACTATTCTCGCTTACCAGCCTCATGGCACTCCACAGCAGCTGTGGGAAGAGACTATTCTGGAGAGGTACAGTATGTGTTGACATAGTACTGCATCCAAAAGTGAGGACAGCCTTGAGCATTTGATGAACTCTCTGATGTGTTAATAGTTGCAGCTGTAGCTACGGAGTTCTCTTGTGACGATTGATTGACATGACTCTACATGACCGGTGCCCAATTGCTATCCCTCCCCTGCACCAAACATTACTATAGCTCCATGAACAAAGTAATTCAATTGAAAAACATCATTTACAATTTGCGTTTCATCCAATATTTGAAATTCCCACAACACCAAAAGGATGTTGCGCCAATTATCTCAAGAGTGCACTTCTGATGAGAAAGCTCGATGAAAGATGTTACCAGGCTGGATCTGAAGTATTGGAACCATATTGAAACTAGCCACTTGCATATCATAAGGGCTCTTTGGCTGCCTGCAATCAAATGCTTTTTTCTTGGTAAATGAGAGTAGCTCTAAGTATCTGCTTTCTTTCGTCCAGAGTGATCCTTAATCAGATAGACTATGGTACTCTCACAATAAAGTGTGCGTGCGTGCATACTTATATGTGTGCGTGCGTAGATGTCTCTCTGTGGGCTCTATTTTTGGCTGGCGTTAAGTCAGCGCCAGCATCAAACACACAGAAGTTTGCAATTTCGTTTTGTAAAAACTGGTGCTCTGACATTTTCCAGTCCTAATGCCAGGTTCAGCAATTTACTTGTCTTATATCAGCTCACTAGCACTCAGATGGACGGGTTGGAAATATTTGAGGTGTGTCCTGAAAAACGTGATCCAAAGTGCTAATTTCAGGCAGTGCTCATAGAGATATTTAAGACCAACCGAAAGCTGGTTTTAGCAGTAACGCAGTTGGTTATGGCATACATTTTGACAGCTGAAATGTGGCCTATCCAGCGTGACGCACACTGCCCATATGAACATGGAACAAGAGTATCCTAATGTGCTTTTGGTGCCTGTATACTTCGTATTTAGAAACATAAAAACGTATGTTTTTTTTCCATTTTTGTTTTATTTGATTATAAACCAAGCATAGCCTCCTCTTTTCTCGATTTTTCTTTTTTTGTTGATCTGCCCAATACAATAGCAAAGTAGTCAAAACTGTTGATAAAGGGTTCGGCTCCTGAGACTGCAAGGGAATAAATCTTAATCATCAAAGCTTTATTAAAATATTAAGTTTGAGAGAAGTTAAACAGTGAGCTGATATTTCCTTTTTATCTATGCATTGTAGGCAGGCCCACATTATTTTAGCCATGCAGGTCCCATTTTGGATGTAGTCTGCATTGTTTTAATATTATATGCCCACGGGGAGAAACGATGGTGCCTGTAAGTGTGACATAGCCTATTTAAAACAAGTTGTGTTTTCGTTTTGTTTAGAATTTGAATAGAATTTATTCATTCTCTTTAAGGCCTTATCAAGAATGAATTGAATCTTGCTTATTGATAACTTTTGGTATGTCCATGCTCAGCCATAATGCAATTTAAAATAGGCCTAGCCCCTATATCAGTGTGAATGCTATTGAATTAATGCAATTACTTAGAACAATGTGGACTGGAAATGGGTTCAAGTTAACCTATTTAGCAAAGATGCAATAGGTCTACATTTTGTCATTTCGTTTTTGTAAGCCATTTAACAAACTATAACGGACTAACTTTGGAATTGGCGTCGATTCCAAGGCAATACATAAAAGACCATAGACAACCTGAAGCAACCACATGTTTCGCCATGGAGCACGTTCTGATTGGCCAGTGAGGGGCCAATCCTCGACACGCCCACAACTTGTTTGTTCATCAAAACCCAGCCATTTTGCGCCAGCGCCAGGAAATGTGCCAATAATTGTGATAGTGAAATTAGCTAAATTATTTCTGACACACCCCTGAACATTTTAGCACTACCACCTGCACTTAGATTTAGCATTGTGTTAGATTTGTTAAAATAGAGCGTCTCTCAGGTTTGCTAATGTGTGCTTGCACAAAGGCATGTCCATATTTGTGATACTGTGTACAGTATGGGATCTATTTTCATATGGCGTTAAGGCTGTGCTTGTGTCAAACGGTTAGTTTGCAATTTCATCATGTAAAAACTGTCACATTGGCATTTTTCAGCCCTAACGCTAGGTTCTGCAATTTACCTGTCTTATATCAGCTCGCTTCCGCTCAGATGGGAGTGGTGGAAATATTTGAGGTGTGTCCTTTAAAAACATGATCCAAAGTGCTATTTTCAGGCAGCGCTGATATGGATATTTAAGACCAACCAAAAGCTGGTTATAGCAGTAATGCAGCTGGTTATGGAATTCATTTTGATGGTGGAAAACGCAGTGACACACACTACCCATACGTGCATGGAACAATAGTAGCCTAATGTGATTTTGGTGCCTGTACACATAAAAATAAATAAAAAACATCCCTTTTTTTATTTATTTTTTTCAAATAATTATGATAGTGATAGTAAAAATAGCTCAAATATTTCCCACACACCTTTGAACTTATAGAGCTACCGCCTGCAAAATAAAGCCTTACATGTACTGTATCTTTCAGTTTCGATGTGTGTATAGTATCCACATTAGGAAGTCTCTTAGTTGTTAGACAAAACTAATTTAGACTGACAACTGAGGGACTTCCTAATATGGATGCCGTATGTGTGTGCGTGTTGGATACTTTGACTATGTGTGCTGTGTTGTGTACATGGCTGTTCCAGCCCGTGGCCCAATAGAAGGAGACTTCACTGAACACAGCTGGGGCACTGACATAATCATCTAATTGCTCAGTGGCCGGGTTTTGTTCATTGTTCTTTGCTTTCAATTTGATTAATTACACTTTTTATTTAACCTTTATTTATCTAGGCAAGTCAGTTAATAACAAATTCTTATTTACAATGACGGCCTACCTTGGTCAAACCCTCCCATAACCCGGACGACGCTTGGCCAATTGTTCTCCGCCCTGTGTGACTCAATGTTCTCGTTCTGTATTCAGGCTTCCCTGCTGTTCATTGTTCAAGTATTATATCTAGCCTTTGTTCTGTATCTTATGTAGGTACTGTACATTAGGTACCTACTGTATATTGCTATTTTCTGTGTTCATTGATCTTTGTTCTATGCATAGCCGCGGGAAGTAAGGGTGCTGAAAATTCGGAAGAATAAAATAAAAAATTATTATTTTTGAAAAAACTTTTCTTTTCACAAAAGTAGTGCACTGGGCCTTTAACCCCCCCCCCCCCCCCCCCCCCCCCCCCCCAACCACCCAGGGGCCTCATATGGGTAGGCAACAACAACAAACAGTACAACAAACAGAATACTTAGATCCCGATTTAGATGCAACGGCTGTTTATCGTGAAGGCTGGCTTTACGAACACATGGAGCATTGTTCGGAATGCAGCTGCCAGCCTGTGCACCTTTTCTGTCACT
This sequence comes from Salvelinus fontinalis, assembly GCF_029448725.1. Classification (NCBI taxonomy): domain Eukaryota; kingdom Metazoa; phylum Chordata; class Actinopteri; order Salmoniformes; family Salmonidae; genus Salvelinus; species Salvelinus fontinalis. Next base: position 36,661,466 of record NC_074681.1, on the reverse strand, counting down.
TTTAGAAAACAGTACCATTTGCTTCTCTGGTCAGCTGTTTAGGCAGTGTGCCAATTGCTTTGAATTTGATGCACTTGAAGTCAGCCTTGTAATCCTTGTTCTAATCTGATATCCAGGGGTTAACTTAATTGGGAATTGGGAGGTGGGAAGCACTCCTTTTTGGTAACCATTCGAAAACCAAAAGCTGTTTTATTGCTATTAAAATGTTGGTTGGGATAGCTGTAAGCCTAATTGTTATTTTTATTCATTCGCCCAGTAGGCTAGTGCAATTTTGGTTTCATGTAGGACTATTGGTATGAAAATAAACACAACTAAACAACTTGGCAGAGGTGTGGACTCGAGCCACATGACTTGGACTGGAGTCAGACTCGAGTCACAAATATGATGACTTGCAACTCGACTTTGACTTCAACACCAATGACTCGTGACTTGACTTGGACTTGAGCATTTTGACTCGACCTGACTTGATACCCTCCCCAAGCCCAAATATAAAAATGATGCTATTAAAAAAGTGTGCAGGGCATCAACTCTTCATTTAATGGATTACAGTTTGAATTGGACAGCAGCCAATCAAATTGTGCCAGCTGAGAAAAAGTTGTGCGTGGCAGTGCAGAGGAACGTCGGCGGGTGAATTCAGATGGATCCCTTGGAAAGATGATACCCAAAATTATTATTTTCAGATATAAAGACAGTGCTGTATCAACAAAAAACAGATTGCAATTTGCAAAACATGTGGGAAGAAAATGACAGATTGAGGCGCAACAATTTCCAACTTTGTTCGACATTTGAAGCTCCACAAAGAACGGTGAGTCGTGGCTAATATAGCTGACAGCTATATAATGTATAACTTTACTAGTGTAGCATGTAGGCAACGTAACGTTAAATCAACAAGACTCCACATAGTCAGTCAGTGCGGGAACGTGATCATTGCACCCAAGATTGAGCTACAACTGGCTAGGCAGTTGGTTGCCACCGAAATGTCATGTTTCATGTTGCACAACTGTTATTGTTTTTGAAGCACTTTGGGGGAAATGCTCTAAATAGCAAGTTCGCAGAGGTGGGACCAAGTCATTGTTTTACAAGTCACAAGTAAGTCTCAAGTCTTAGCACTCAAGTCCCAAGTCAAGTCCCAAGTCAAGACATGTGCTCTTCACCAAATGTAATACCATTTCATATTTTTCACAAGAGTAGTATATTACATTTACGCAAATCATGAATGCTTTTAAAAATATCTATATATTTATTACTTTACACACTCTGTGTGGTTACAGTAGGCTAACGTATGTCAATGGTTTTAGGAACAGCAGTAACATCAGGCAGGATTTAGGCAACAATGACACTGTCACAGTACACTGTATTCGCCGTTCCACAAGGGTGGCTTCATATAGCCTATAGCAGTGGGTGGCCAACCTTTTTTATATGAGTGGCAATTTGTGATTTTCGCATAAGCATTGTAGGCTACTCAACTGTGCACAAAAAAATGCTAACTGCCCACAAACTACATAGCCTAATTCTAGCTGGCTAGTAGACAGAGACACTGTCCATTCAGTTACACGCCATGGAGCTCCATGCCTACCTGTTCCCGAGGAGTTTCTGAATCAAGGGTACGGCCTTAATCTAGATTTTTCCTTTTGTATTTCATGATTTTCTTCATTCCATGGTCGAGTTTGTTTGTCGACTGTAGGTGTTAACAGTATAAACTTTACGTCCCCTCGCCCCGACACGGGCGCGAACCAGGGACCCTCTGCACACATCAACAACTGACACCCACGAAGCGTCGTTACCCATCGCTCCACAAAAGCCGCGGCCCTTGCAGAGCAAGGGGAAACCCTACTTCAAGTCTCAGAGCAAGTGACGTAACCAATTGAAACGCTATTAGCGCGTACCCACTAACTAGCTAGCCATTTCACATCCGTTACACTCACCCCCCTTTCGACCTCCTCCTTTTCCGCAGCAACCAGTGATCCGGGTCAACAGCATCAATGTTACAGTATAGTGGCGGCAGATGGCCTAGTGGTTCGAGCCTAGCGTCAGTAACCGAAAGGTTGCTGGATCGAGGCCTAGAGCGGACGACGTTATTCTGTCGACCTGCCCTTCGAGCAAGGCAGGTTTAAACCACAGTTCCCAGATAGAAAAAAGCTGAGTGCTGAACTACAGTGTCTGTTCAGACTCCAGGGGGCGAGGGGACGGTTTAAAGTTATACTGTTACATTGATGCTGTTGACCCGGATCACTGGTTGCTGCGGAAAAGGAGGAGGTTGAAAGGGGGGTGAGTGTAACGGATGTGAAATGGCTAGCTAGTTAGCGGGTACGCGCTAGTAGCATTTCAATCAGTTACGTCACTTGCTCTGAGACTTAAGTAGTGTTGCCCCTTGCTTTGCAAGGGCCGTGGCTTTTGTGGAGCGATGGGTAACGCTGCTTCGTGGGTGACTGTTGTCGATGTGTGCAGAGGGTCCCTGGTTCGCGCCCGGGTCGGGGCGAGGGGACGGTTTAAAGTTATACTGTTACATAGGCCTAAGGAATCATTTGATTTGTGTATTTTATTTCAATGCATGTGTAGGATCTATCTGGCATAGTTTGCATTCACTGTCTATTCACTGCTATTTTATGCTCTGGTTACTTTCACATTGATGTTGGTATTTGAAGTCGGTCTTTTTAGCGTTTATTATGTATCTATTTCATGTTGCACTGTTCCACAAGTAGGCTAAAATGTTTTTTTCTTTTCATTATTTTATTTACGTATAGCAAGGGGCACTCTCCAACACTCAGACATGATTTACAAACAAAGCATGTCTTTATTGAGTCCGCTGGATCAGAGGCAGTAGGGATGACCAGTTCTCTTGATACTGTAAGCGTGTGAATTAGATCATTTTCCTGTCCTGCTAAGTATTCAAAATGTAAAGAGTAGGCTACTTTTGGGTGTCAGGGAAAATGTATGGAGTAAAAAGTACATAATTATCTTTAGGAATGTAGTGAAGTAAAAGTTGTCAAAAATATAAATAGTAAAGTAAAGAACAGATACCCCAAACAACTACTTGAGTAGTACTTTCAAGTATTTTTTACTTAAGTACTTTACACCACTGTTCAGCATAAAGTTTCCTACAGGTTTCCTCATGCCTCTATTTAAAGTAATGTCAGGGGCGGACTGGTACAATAATTCGGCCCTGGCATTTTATCCACACGAGCCCACATCACTGCGCTTGCCACCAACTCACCATCAGACCCAAATCATGTATAATCATTGTATAAAGTAATTCATAGTACTTTATTAAGAAGTGTAATAAATAGACTACTGAGGTATTCAATAAATAAGTTGTTTCATCTAACACGTCCAAGCAGGAATGCATGACTAAAGTTATTTTGTACAACCTAATCCAAAGATTGTCATGAATTTTGCTATGTTTTACTGTCAAAATAGGACCCCAGAATTTCCATATTTTTCTTTTGTTCAGTTGAGTTGAATTGTAAACATCTTTTTGTGCACCAACTATCATAGGATAATTACTTTGGGGTTCAACACCTGAGGAAGTGTAAACTCCGAACACATTAATTAGATTACTAACTCTAAATACAATTTCCACTGCTAGTAACAGTAAATTGAATGTCCTTAAAGAAAGGCAGTTGGAAGCTACTACCCATGAGACCTATAGGCCTATGCCCTTACAATGGCCGGTGCGCATTTCGAGCTCGCGCCACTCCATATCTCAAAGCCATATCAAATATCTTGGTTTTAAAATAGTTGCTATTGACCTGAATACTGGTAGTTGAGGAATACAAATTATACCTACAGAAAGCTGAGATCCTCCTCGCTTAGACAAGGACAAGGGAATGAACCTTCCAAAGCAGTGTTTTTCCCACAATTGCATTTTGAAATGTTATACGATCTGAACAAAATGTTCTCGACATCACATGGGGAGAGAGGAGAGTGGTTCGCTCATACAGCATCAGGCCACAGCGAAATAGAATCAGAGGCAGGACCTCACTTTCACGACAGGAATCATGAGGATAATACACTTACTGTTTGACCAAAACATGTGTTTAGCCGCCCTACATTGAGGTGACAATGTAGAACGGGCAGCAGGTAATCTAGTGGTTAAGAGCATTGGACCAGGAACCAAAATGTCGCTGGTTCGAATCCCCGAGCTGGAAAGCTGGAAAAATCTGTTCTGCCTTGAGCAACGCAGTTATCCCCAGGCAGCTTGATTAAGGAAGCCCCCTGCACCTCTCTGATTCAGACGGGTTGGGTTAGATGCGGAAGACACATTTTGGTTGAATGCATTCAGTTGTGCAACTGACTAGGTATCCCTCTTTCTATATTTATAGTCACCCTTTTAGTTTTTTCACGATCCACGATCTTGGCTGTCTAACTGATAAAAGAATCGGAGAACGTCTCTAGGCTGATGCTGCGTTTGATTTTGAATGTGAGCTTGTGTGACCTCAACTCAGCCAAGCCCATCATGGTAGGGGGACGACCGTTGCTCACTGATCACCCAGGCTCCTTATAGATTAGCGTAACAGAGAAATTGCTCAAAAATCTTAATTAACAAGCCCATGAACCTCTGCCCATGTCACTTTTTTCGTTTTTTCATTTTATATATATATATATTTTTTTTGCGTCTGTCAATTTCGACCAGCCCACCCAACAGAAAAATTGTCCGGCCCATCTGGCATTTGCCAGAATTGCCAGTGGCCAATCCTCCTCTGAGTAATGCTCTCAAATTGTTCCGAGAACGTTAAGAGAAATGTCAGTTCTTCAGCATAATGTTTCTAGAGGTTTCTTCATGGTTCTATTTAAAGTCATGTTCTCAGAACACTAAGAAAACATTCTAAAAACTGCTACAGTAGGTCTATTCTAGTGGCGCAGTGGACTAATTCCATAGATAGAGAACAGATTATAGATTTGAATCTTACTGATGCCGTGCGCGCCACATTAACAAAATAATGTGTTTGCATGATTAATGTCTAAACAAATGAATTTGAATCTGTGCTTGAAATTAAAAACAGTTAAACTAAGTGTGCATTGTTATTGAAACATGTTCCCAAAAAGTTATTTAATTACCTTCAAATAACCTATAATTTCTGTTCTCAGAACGTTAATAAAACCTCCCAGGAAAAAATTCAGGGAACCATAATAAAACGTTCTCAGAACCTCCCTGCAAACAAAAAATGTAAGCTTGCACTATGTAGAAATCGCTCCGCCATATCCTGGTTGCAAAAATGTAAATAGTTCCCCTAATTTCAGTTTATGTGACAAAACATGCTAGTATAGTGTAGTAGGGAATCTTTGTACCATCTAAATCAATGTAAAATATATTTTCCATAACCAAAAATATTGTATTTTTAGATGTTTGAAGCTGGTGTACAAACCTGAAAGCAAAAGATGCCAAAATTAAATTTAAGAACAGGAAACATAGAATTAGCTCACATAGACAGATCTACCATTTCTTAGACTTACTTTCAACAAGAATGACAAAGCTATAACTCATATTTCTTTCTGAATTTGGTCGGGTAGCCCAAAAAGTCACATATTGCAGCTTTAACATTCCCGAGAACAGGTGACATTTACACTTCCGTTCTATATTTACTTTTTCTAACATTCCGTTTCACCGGTCAGGAAACTTGTGGCTTCCTTCACAGAACCAATGGGAAACCAAAAACCTACATTCCAACAACTTCCAAGGAACCAAATGTGCTAGCTGCTGGGTTGTGCTAGCTGCTTGGTTGTGCATACTGTTCTCAGTGATCTCTGTGTCCTGTACTGTTTCTCTCTCTAGCCAGGCCATCTTATTAGTTACAATGACTAAACCTGCTGTTAAAACAACATTGCCGTCAAACACTAAAATACATTTTTTTAAACACCAACTGAGCCACTGTGAACTTGGTGAACTCCATTAGATTGTAAGGCTTTTTATGGCCTCCATATTAGGAAGTTGTCAGTTGTCAGGCAAAACTCCCCGGGTGGACGTATAACATTTCAACATTGATTTGGGTGTATTATATTGATTGCTAATTAAAATATACTATGTTATTTGCTAATTAATTGTAACATTTCTGCTTTCCTAAGGTAAATAAGGAAAAGAGCAGGATGGTTTTTCTGAGTGGGTACTTTTTTTGTTATTACAATGCCCCCACCTATTGGATAAAAGCTGTTAGTACACATTTGATTTGATTTGTGTTAGGTAGGACAGTTGTGGAGCTCCACATGCAAATAAACAAACATTGTGCGTAAAATGGCGCAGGTTTCCAATACCCAATATTATGGCTAGAAACTCAATATTTTGGTATATTATGATATTCATTTAAAAGGTTCTTTTGAAATCATGTGGTTACATGCATTGTGAAATGTTTAAACAGCTTTAATGACTAACGATACTATAATTGTTTTCAAAATAAAATAAAATTGAAATCAAACAATCCGTGGTCTATTTATTTACTACAGAGAAAGAAGGGTGAGATAAGACGCCACGATATGAGCTGTATATGCTAATGAACCCTGGGCTTTTCATCAGTTTCATCGTCACCTCTTGTCCTCTTTGGAATTTTTTTCACCTCCCTTTTTTTCAGGTCCAAGCTGACAGCAGCTCAACACTTTACAGGAATAGTAGAGTAGAGGAGATCCATACGGTTGAAATGCACCATCAAATTCAAATACATGTAACATGACATACGATAGACATGAATCCTCTACAAATATTAAAAGGTTTGTATACACGAGTCATGCTTCTTTTAATGTTGTGTGCATATATTTCTTTTTACATTTTCTGAACAAATAGATACATCACTGAGGGTGTGAGAGCCTACTCCTGAATGCTGAGTTCCAATTTGATGATCCCATAATGTGAACAAGCCCTCCGTGGATTTAGGACAGTGATTATAACACCAGTAGAGAAATCCACTTTCACAAAAAAGATACGGAAGAGAATCTTTAAAAAAACAACAACTGTAACTCCAAGGGACTATAAACCCATTGGGCGAATGAGTGACTCTAATGAGAGAGAAATTAGAGGCTTTTGTCAGACGGCTGACTTTCCCCATCTCCAGCTGTCTTAGGCCTCTCCATCCAGCACCGGTGGATACGGCACAGGACTGGCTTCCTCTCACAAAGGAACAGGGCTCACATGTGCCCCGCCGAAACAGCTCCAGTAAAACAGCTCTAATCTACTCCTAATTGGAACATTTAAAGAGGTATGAAGTGAACTCCAAGACTTTTGCTTCGTGATCCCTAAAATATAATTTGAAGCACAGTAAGTCTAAGGCTGCGTTTACACAGGCAGCCAATTCTGATCTTTTGCCCAATTATTGAATACTAACTCCATTTCGATTGCCGTATATACAATAATTGATCATCAATCATTTGGTACAGAGGCCATACTTATCCTATATGACATTACCGATTAATCTGACATCCAGTGTCCATCCAGTCTTTCTGTAAATGCTGCAGACTGATCGTTGATCATTGGTCAGATTATGTTGACCCAGTTTTTGTGTCTCTATTTCTGTGATTTATCCAAAAGGTGTCACTGTTGTTCTGGGAGTTTATTGATGCGTCTGCATGTCATGCCATAAGGGAAACCCTTTGTTTAATATTTTAAAAATAATCCACTTTATATTTTTGGCATAATATATAATTTCCATAATGTAGTGAAATAATTAGAGCATGGCTCTATTGGCAAATTGATTATGTATTTCATATGATCCCATGTTTTTCCTATACATCTATATTTTTAAGCATTTCCAATGGTGTATTTAGGGTAAGGTACAGTAAGGTCTAAACATGTATGCAACACCTATCTCTGCCAGGTATAATCAATATGGTAATGTCTCCACCTTGCCCTCTAACAGACCAGGTAGAGTTTTTGCTTCTCCCTATCTAATCCTTCCTGATCTACTGTGGTGCGTAGAGAGTAGGGGATAGGGCATAGGGGCTAAGGTTTAGTGTGTGGTGTGTGCTGCAGCCATTGATTGCTTTCATTGTCACTGTCAAATTGTCTCTAACCTTTTAGACAAGCTATAGGGAAGTGAGTTGGGCCTTGCCCTCCCCTCAGACTGGGTGACATCAGGGCATTTTGACAAAGGTCAGCCCTGGCACTGGTGGGATATCAGCCTGCTGTGGCAACAGACACAGAAAAGGTCAAGTAAGTCAGACCCTATTCATCCAACTAACTTCATAATGGTATTTCCTCTTTATCAGATTATATAAGATTCATTCAAACCCGATTAATTTCAAATCTGAAACGTATTCCCAGATAAAAGTATTTATACATGAAAATAGAAATCTGAAACCACAAAAAAAACAGAATTACACAGAGATAAAGAAATCAAAAATTCTAACATGACAATCGTTGTACATTGATTAAAGATTGACTTTGATGGCATTGGCACAATGTATAAATGGCATTGCATAAAAGCAGGAGAACAAAACCCTGGGTCTAATATGTTTAGAGATGATGGAAGTCAGCCTGCTAGCTAGACAACATGGGGACACAACTTATACCAAACACATGCAGGGAGACAGAGAACCCCATAACCCCATGAAGATAAATGCCTTCTTAGCTGCTCTCCAGCATTTGCCGGTAGTGAGAAGGAAGACCATGCATCCTGTCCTGAATTGGGGGCTGGTGATGCTGATGTGGCTGTCCCAGACCTCCATCAATGCAAGCTGGTAATCAGATCATGGCTAACGCTATCGCTAACCTAGCCACCCACTCATCATGGTTAACGCTATAGCTATCACTAACCTAGCCGCCCACTCAACAGCAGGTTCCATAGATCAGCCCTCCCTAATGTCACGTCCTATCTCCTTGACAGTGGATAAATTAGTGTCATTGGTCAGGCTGGCTGCTGGCTAGCTGCTGTGAAGGCTCCTCAAGATACCCTGTCTGGATAGAATGGTATTGTACACTCTTAGGGACAAATCAAAATGTACCCCTCCCTGACATTAAAAATATTTCCACATGACCCTCTCCTTGTACAGTAAAATACATTGAACACCCTCCCCCTTCACAGAATGAAATAAAAAATAATGTTAATGGCCACAAATAACAATAACTGTAGCAACCCTTTGTTTATAGACATGGATATCGACTTTGCCACTTCAGCATGCTTTTGTGGCACAGTCGAGGCCACGCAGGGCTACAAGGCAGAATGTTGGGGGTTCACTGAGCACCATAGATGAGCTCACTCCCCTTGCATGTTTCTTTAGACTACCATCAGAGCTGGCTGCAGAAAATGATCAGCAAGGGGGAAATCAGATTTTAAAAATGTGTCTGCCATATTTATAATTATATCCATTTTCCAGTAACAGGTTTCTGTGCCAATGCACATCACAACCAATAAACAAAGCATACCTACGTCGGGCACTTCCGTACCATGGTTTGCGTTTAACACCACAAAAAATAAACTATGTCAATCTCTTTGAACAGAAAATAATACATCCCTCCCTACTTTGTAAGCTTAACCAATATAGAAGGCTTGGCTTGAAAATCTCAGAGGGTCATTAAACGTTTTGATGTTTTGTAACAGGTGTCTCTTTCCATTCATCAATTGGCCGCTGCACAGTTTGGATTGATTGATATATTTTAATTGTCAGTAAAAAAATAATAGTCGGAAAGTATTTAGACCCCTTGACCTTTTCCACATATTGTTAAGTTACAGCCTTATTCTAAAATGGATTATAAAAAAACAATTCCTTATCAATCTAAAGACACTACCACATAATGACAAAGCAATATTTTTTTGCAAATGTATAAAAAATGTAAAACAAAAATACCTTATTTGCATAAATATTCAGACCCTTTCCTATGAGGCTCAAAATTGAGCTCAGGTGCATCCTGTTTCCATTGATCATTCTTGAGAAGTTTCTACAACTTGATTGGAGTCCACATGTGGTAAATTCAATTGATTGGACATGATTTGGAAAGGCACACACCTGTCTATATAAGGTCCCACAGTTGAGAGTGTATGTCAGAGCAAAAACCAAGCCATGAGGTCAAATGAATTGTCCGTAGAGCTCCGAAACAGGATTGTGTCAAGGCACAGATCTGGGGAAGGGTACCAAAACATTTCTATAGCATTGAAGGTCCTCAAGAACATTGTGGTCTCCATCATTCTTAAATGAAAGAAGTTTGGAACCAACAAGACTCTTCCCAGAGCTGGCCGCCCGGCCAAACTGAGCAATCGGGGGAGAAGGGTCTTGGTCAGGGAGGTGACCAAGACCCCAATGGTCACTCTAACAGAGCCCCAGAGATCTTTTGTGGCAATGGGAGAACCTTCCAGAAAGACAACCATCTCTGCAGCACTCCACCAATCAGGCCTTTGTGGTAGAGTGGCCATACGGAAGCCACTTCTCAGTAGAAATACATGACAGCCCGCTTGGAGTTTGCCAAAAGGCACCTAAAACCAAGATTGAACTCTTCGGTCTGAATGCCAAGTGTCACGTCTGAAGGAAACCTGGCACTATCCCTATGGTGAAGCATGGTGGTGGCAGCATAATGCTGTGGTAATGTTTTTCAGCAGCAGACTAGTCAGGACCGAGGAAAAGATGAATACCTGCCCCAGAGCGCTCATGACCTCAGACTGAGCGAAGGTTCACCTTCCAGTAGGACAACGACTCTAAGCACACAGCCAAGACAATGCAGGAGTGGCTTCGGGACTGTAAGGGCTGTCGTTCTCCTCTTCCTCAAATGAGGAGAGGAGAGAAGGATCAGTAGACCAAAATGCAGCATTTGGGAAATAAGCCATCTCTTTATTTAACACGACGATGGCAACACGAAAAAACAAAACACTTTCAAAATACAAAACAAGAAAACGACGTAGACGAAAAACCTGAACATGAACTTACATAACTAACGTAAAACTCACGGACAGGAACAGACTACATCAAAACGAAACGAACAGCCAAACAGTCCCGTATGGTACATACATTCGACGACACGGAAGACAATCACCCACAAACAAACAGTGAGAACGCCCTACCTAAATATGACTCTTAATTAGAGGAGAACGCAAAACACCTGCCTCTAATTAAGAGCCATACCAGGCAACCAAAACCAACATAGAAACAGAAAACATAGACTGCCCACCCAAAACACACGCCCTGACCATAAACACATACAAAAACAACATAAAACAGGTCAGGACCGTTACAGAAACCCCCCCTCAAGGTGCGAACGCCGGGCGCACCAGCACAAAGTCCAGGGGAGGGTCCGGGTGGGCAGTTGACCACGGTGGTGGCTCAGGCTCTGGACGCTGTCCCCACACCACCATAGTCACTCCCCGCTTCTGTCTTCCCCTCCCAATGACCACCCTAAAACTAACATCCCCTAAATGAACGGCCAGCACCGGGAGAAGGGGCAGCACCGGGACAAGGGGCAGCACCGGGACAAGGGGCAGCACCGGGACAAGGGGCAGCACCGGGACAAGGGGCAGCACCGGGACAAGGGGCAGCACCAGGATAAGGGGCAGCACCAGGATAAGGGGCAGCACCAGGATAAGGGGCAGCACCGGGACAAGGGGCAGCACCGGGACAAGGGGCAGCACCGGGACAAGGGGCAGCACCGGGACAAGGGGCAGCACCGGGACAAGGGGCAGCACCGGGACAAGGGGCAGGTCCCGGGATAAGGGGCAGCACCGGGACAAGGGGCAGGTCCCGGCTGATATACTCAGGCAAATCCTGACTGAACGGCTCTCGACGCTCATGGCTGGCTGACGGCTCTCGACGCTCATGGCTGGCTGACGGCTCTCGACGCTCATGGCTGGCTGACGGCTCTCGACGCTCATGGCTGGCTGACGGCTCTCGACGCTCATGGCTGGCTGACGGCTCTCGACGCTCATGGCAGGCTGACGGCTCTCGACGCTCATGGCAGGCTGACGGCTTTTGACGCTCATGGCTCTCTGACGGCTCTGGCTGCTCATGGCTCGCTGGCGGCTCTGGCAGATCCTGTCTGGTTGGCGGCTCTGGCAGATCCTGTCTGGTTGGCGGCTCTGGCAGATCCTGTCTGGTTGGCGGCTCTGGCAGATCCTGTCTGGTTGGCGGCTCTGGCAGATCCTGTCTGGTTGGCGGCTCTAGCGGCTCCTGTCTGGCGTGCGGCTCTAGCGGCTCCTGTCTGGCAGACGGCTCTGTAGGCTCATGGCAGACGGGCGGCTTAGCAGGCTCATGGCAGACGGGCGGCTTTGCAGGCTCATTGCAGACGGATGGCTCAGACGGCGCTGGGGAGACGGATGGCTCAGACGGCGCTGGGGAGACGGATGGCTCAGATGGCGCTGGGGAGACGGATGGCTCAGATGGCGCTGGGGAGACCGATGGCTCTGGCCGGATACGGCGCACTGTAGACCTGGTGCGTGGTGCCGGAACTGGAGGCACCGGGCTAAGGATAAGCACCTTCCTACTAGTGCGGGGAGCAGGGACAGGGCACACTGTACTCTCAAAGCCCACTCTATACCTGATGCGAGGTACCGGCACTGGTGACACCGGGCTGAGGACAAGCACATCAGGATTAGTAGGGGGAGAAGATACAGTGTGTACAGGGCTCTGGAGACGCACAGGAGGCTTAGTGCGTGGTGCCGGAACTGGAGGCACCGAACTCGATACACGCACTACAGAGAGAGTGCGTGGAGGAGGAACAGGGCTCAGGAGACGCACTGGTAGCCTAGTGCGTAGTGTAGGCACTGTAGGTACTAGGCTGGGGCGGGGAGGTGGCGCCGGAAATACCGGACCGTGGAGGCGTACTGGCACTGTTGAGCATTGAGCCTGCCCAACCCTACCTGGTTGAATGCTCCCGGTCACCCAACCAGTGCGGGGAGGTGGAATAACCCGCACCGGCCTATGTAGGCGAACCGGGGAAACCATGCGTAAGGCAGGTGCCATGTATGCCGGCCCGAGGAGACGCACTGGAGACCAGACGCGTTGAGCCGGCCTCATGACACCTGGCTCAATACCCAATCTAGCCCTGCCAGTGCGGGGTGGTGGAATAACCCGCACTGGGCTATGCACTCGTACAGGAGACACCGTGCGCTCTACTGCGTAACACGGCGCCTGCCCGTACTCCCGCTCTCCACGGTAAGCCTGGGAAGTGGGCGCAGGTCTCCTACCTGCCCTTGGCCCACTACCTCTTAGCCCCCCCCAAGAAATTTTTGGGTGTTACTTACGGGCTTTTTGGGCTTCCGTGCCAGACGCGTTCCCTCATAACTCCGGTTCCTCTCTCCGGTAGCCTCTGCTCTCCTCAGTGCCTCCAGCTGTTCCCATGGGAGGCGATCCCTACCAGCCAGGATCTCCTCCCATGTGTAGCAACCTTTTCCGTCCAATATATCGTCCCAAGTCCATTGCTCCTTCTTTTCCTGTCCCTTACTCCGTTGAGTTTTCCCTTGCCGCTTGGTCCTAGCGTGGTGGGTGATTCTGTACGGGCTGTCGTTCTCCTCTTCCTCAAATGAGGAGAGGAGAGAAGGATCAGTAGACCAAAATGCAGCATTTGGGAAATAAGCCATCTCTTTATTTAACACGACGATGGCAACACGAAAAAACAAAACACTTTCAAAATACAAAACAAGAAAACGACGTAGACGAAAAACCTGAACATGAACTTACATAACTAACGTAAAACTCACGGACAGGAACAGACTACATCAAAACGAAACGAACAGCCAAACAGTCCCGTATGGTACATACATTCGACGACACGGAAGACAATCACCCACAAACAAACAGTGAGAACACCCTACCTAAATATGACTCTTAATTAGAGGAGAACGCAAAACACCTGCCTCTAATTAAGAGCCATACCAGGCAACCAAAACCAACATAGAAACAGAAAACATAGACTGCCCACCCAAAACACACGCCCTGACCATAAACACATACAAAAACAACATAAAACAGGTCAGGACCGTTACAGGGACAAGTCTCTGAATGTCCTTGAGGGGCCTAGCCAGAGCCCGGACTTGAACCAGATTGAACATCTCTGGAGAGAAAATATCTGTGCAAAGGCTCTCCCTATCTGACATGACAGAGCTTGAGAGTAAAGGGTCTGAACACTTATGTAAATGTGATATTATTTTAAAAATGAAAAAGCCTGACTTTGCTTTGTCATTATGGGGTATTTTGTGTAGATTGAGGGAAAAAAATAATTTCATCCTTTTCAAAATAAGGCTGGAGTGTAACAAAATGTGGAATATGTCAAGGGGTCTGAATACTTTCCGATTGCACTGAATACTATCTATATATGTATATACACAACGATTTTTAAAAAAGTGACTGGGATTGAACAACAGAGTTGGAGACTTATTTCCATTTTTAACATAAATACATATACAATTGCATACTGTGCATTTCGGAAAGTATTCAGACCCCTTGACTTATTCCACATTTTGTTACATTTTAGCCAAAACTATGAACTAACGCGTATGGAATCATGTAGTAATCAAAAAAAGTGTTAAACAAATCTAAATATATTTTATTTTTGAGATTTTTCAAAGTAGCCACCATTGGCATTGATGACAGCTTTGCACACTCTGGGCATTCTCTCAACCAGTTTCACGAGGAAAGCTTTTCCAAGAGTGTTGAAGGAGTTCTCACATATGCGGAGCACTTGTTGGCTGCTTTTCCTTCACTCTGCGGTCCAACTCATCCCAAACCATCTCAATTGGGTTGAGTTCGGGTGATTGTGAAGGCCAGGAAATCTGATGCAGCCCTCCATCACACTCCTTCTTGGTCAAATACCCCTTACACAGCCTGGAGTTGTGTTTTGGGTTATTATCCAGTTGAAAAACAAATGATAGTCCCACTAAACGCAAACCAGATGGGATGGCGTATCACTGCAGAATGCTGTGGTAGCCATGCAGGTTAAGTGTGCCTTGAATTCTAAAGAAATTACTAACAGTGTCATCAGCAAAGCACCCCCACACCATCACACTTCCTCCTCCATGCTTCACGGTGGGAACCTCACATGTGGAGATCATCTATTCACCTACTCTGCATTTCACAAAGACATGGAGTTTGGAACTGAAATACAAAAATTTGGACTCATCAGACCAAAGGAGAGATTTCCACCGGTCTAATGTCCATTGCTCGTGTTTCTTGGCCCAAGCATGTCTCTTCTTCTTATTGGTGTCCTTTAGTAATGGTTTCTTTTCAGTAATTTGACCATGAAGGCCTGATTCAACATCAGTTGATGTTGAGATGTGTCTGTTACTTGAACTCTGTGAATCATTTATTTTGGCTTCAATCTGAGGTGCAGTTAACTGTAATGAACTTATCCTGCAGCAGAGGTAACTCTGAGTCTTCCTTTCCTGTGGTGGCCCTCATGAGAGCAAGTAACATCATAGCGCTTGATGGTTTTTGCGATTCCACTTGAAGAAACTTTCAAAATTCTTGACATTTTTCAGATTGACTGACCTTCATATCTTAAAGTAATGATGGATTGTTGTTTCTCTTTGCTTATTTGAGCTGTTCTTGCCATAATATGGACTTCGTCTTTTACCAAATAGGGATATCTTCTGTATACCACCCCTACATTGTCACAACACAATTGATTGGCTCAAACGCATTAAGAAGGAAAGAAATTCCGCAAATTAACTTCTAACAAGGCATGCCTGTTAATTGAAATGCATTCCAGGTGACTACCTCATGAAGCTGTTTGAGAGAATGCCAAGTGTGCAAAGCTGTCATCAAGGCAAAGGGTGGCTACTTTGAAGAATCTCAAATATAAAATACATTTTAACACTTTTTTGGTTACTACATGATTTCATATGTGTTATTTCATAGTTTTGATGTCTTCACTATTATTCTACAATGTAGAAAATAGTAAAAATAAAGAAAAACCCTTGAATTAGTAGGTGTTCTAAAACTTTTGGTCGTGTCCAAAAAAACAAACACAACCCTCCCCAAAGCAACAAAAAAAATTGGACAACCCTCCCCCTTATTTTGGACCACCCCTCCCCCGCAGTAAATTTCGATCTGTCCCTTTAGAAAAAAAGGGTTCTGCAACTGACCCCATAGGATAACCTTTTTTGGTTCCAGGTAGAACTTCATCTGGAACCAAAAACGTTCTACCTGGAACCAAAAAGGGTTCTTCAAAGAACCCTTTTTGGTTCTAGATAGCACCTTTATTCCAAGAGAGTAAGAGGAGAAAGGCTTGGTCAGAGTAAGGATGTGAATTGATGGCTAATGTTATTATCGATTATGTCAAAGAGCAACTGCCCCTAAAAACCAACTTCTCATTTAGAAAACAATATATGTGGCATCGATATGAGTCAAGAAATATATATACTACGGTCAAAATTGACTACAAAGTGTAAATAGGATTTATTTTGTCATAATGTCAATCTCATCCAAAACTGAGTTTTGTGAGGCTTGTTGTCATGACTGCATCACAATGTAAGTGAAGGTTGGGTTTGTTTCAATCCTGTCAACATGCCCACAGCTGGCAGCATACAAGTAATCCTCAGTTTGGAGTGCAGCTGCACAAGACCCAATCGTAATGCTGTGGTAAATTTGGTTTGGATATCCTTATGGGGCTAGTAAGGGACCATCGGTAAATTACACAATGTACATGGGACAATATGTACAAATTCCAATAGCTCCAAATTTAAATTACATAAAAACCTCAAACCAACTATAAATTGTAGAAATTCATATACAAATATTGAAACCATTTAATGAGAAAACTAAAATGTGTAGAACATGAAAATATTGTCTCATTTATATTGTGTAATTTATTGACAGTTTCTAACTAGCCCCAGAGATAGGGTATCCAAAGCCAAACCAACTTTGCCACGGTCACACACCAGCCAGCTGAAGCTAATTGGCTAAATAGTTTGGCTTACTCTTCCCACCTGCGGACATACACGAGACACCAACATCAAACCCCACCCTGAAACCAACTCACAATTGAATTCAGTCATGGTCAATAGCGTTTCTTAATTAACCAAATCTAAAACAAGGCCAAATCAGGAAGTGTGGTCACTCTTTAAGGATTGCCCAAAAATGAATGTAGCTAGATGTCCATTAAATGGTGATGGTCGGTGCAGGTGTACAATAATGTTGTAGTGTGTATTAGAATAGCCAATGCACCTGAGATAACCTTATTCACCCAGTTAATAGAGTTACAGCCTGTTGGCCTGGAACTGTGCTACCAATGAGCCCATACCAGTGTTTGGAAGAAGATAGTCTCTTGAAAAATGCTTTGCTCCTAAGCAAAGATATAGGTGGAAATAAACATGC
Source organism: Salvelinus fontinalis (assembly GCF_029448725.1). Taxonomy (NCBI): domain Eukaryota; kingdom Metazoa; phylum Chordata; class Actinopteri; order Salmoniformes; family Salmonidae; genus Salvelinus; species Salvelinus fontinalis. The sequence goes on along the minus strand of NC_074681.1, from coordinate 36,644,252 downwards.
TATCTCTGTAGCAAGAGGCCAGGGAGTTTCTTAGGCTTTGGTAGATACGTGTACCCAACATTGGACTGTATAGACTTCAAAGGTGCCCTTGCGTATGATGTAAGTCACACACTCAATGAAAAATCCACCAGCAAGGACACACATGCACAGACGCAGGCACACACAAAGGCGTGCATGTACAAATGCACATATGCACGCACGCACGCGCGCACACACACACACACACACACACACATCCTAACAGTCTGTACTGTAATGGTGGGGTATGCCATCACTCTTTTATCCTCCCGTGTTCTCTGTATCTCTTCCTCTGTTCTCTGACTGTCTTTTCCTCAGATCTCTCGCTTCACTTTATCTCAGCACATTCTCATAATCCTCTCTGTTCCTCCAGTCTCTCTCTCTCTCTCTCTCTCTCTCTCTCTCTCTCTCTCTCTCTCTCTCTCTCTCTCTCTCTCTCTCTCTCTCTCTCTCTCTCTCTCTCTCTCTCTCTCTCTCATTCTCACTCTCTCACATGCTCTTGCTCTATCTTTCTCTCTCTCTCTTACTTTCTCTCACTCTCTCCCTCCCTCCACTGGAGTCACACAAAGACCAACTCTCATTTGCTACAGTGAGAATATGTTGCAGTACACTGATGTTACAGTGATCAGTGGGGTTTCCGATGGCTCCCAGAAGAAAGGGTCAAGTGAAATACAATTTAGAAGTTGTAAAACAATTTAGAAACACACACACACCCACAGTAACACACACACGCACACACACACATACAGAAACACCGGTGAACTCTCTGACACAGTGCTGATGGGACGTGACATCTCAGCAGAGGTAGTTGTCAGCCATGTGCCACACTGATTTCCCCAGCATCTGAAACAGAGGATATTGCACCTGTATTATTGTAAACAAGCATGGATGTCATTCCAATAATGAGGCTCCATCACTGGAGAGAGTGGATCTAAAAAAAAGAAGAGAGAACACGTAATGGAAGTCAGAGGCAACACACTGTTTCCCAAGCTCAAAAACAAAATAGAGGGGTAGAGAGTGATTGAGTCCGAAACAGACAGAGGGACTGAGAGGGGAGGTAGGAAGGGGGTTGGAAGGGTAGAGGATAGAGACAGAAACAGACAGAGAGACTGAGAGGGCGTGACTGAGGGAGAGAGGAAGACGCACACACACAGACACACAGAGAGACATACAGTATTTTACTATACTTTACAACACACGTACTTAAAGAGAAAGAGAAATGTGTTTTTCCAAGTGGGGAGCAGCTACTCGTCTGTACAGAGGAGACTGAACCTATTTAAATAATTAGGCTTATGGCAGCTTCACCGAGCATACTCTCCCATTCTCCCCATAATTTTCTGACCTAATGCCAAATCCCTCACTCAATGCATTTAGCTAGTTGTTGTTTGTGCTGTTAAGGCTGACCATGTTAACGTCTTTAGCAATTGTATGTGACATGCTGAAAGGCATTCACACAGACAGATTTATGCGTATACACATATTCATTCACATACTTGTCACATACACAAATGCTGTAAAACAACTCACACAATCCACTATGAACAGAATAGGTATGATGTGAACACGGTGCTGCAACCAATTCCCTTCATTTCTTAATTCAACCCGAGTCAAGACCCCCCATGCAGAGAGGATGCTCTATCCTGCACATCACCTCTGCATGCATCCTCCACTGCATAGGAGAGTATCAGTATCAGCCTGACCACTATGACCTCGCATAGCCACGTATATCATGGGGAAGTGGGGGTGAACAAGGGTGTGTGTGTGTGTGTGTGTGTGTGTGTGTGTGTGTGTGTGTGTGTGTGTGTGTGTGTGTGTGTGTGTGTGTGTGTGTGTGTGTGTGTGTGTGTGTGTGTGTGTGTGTGTGTGTGTGTGTGTGTGTGTGTGTGTGTGTGTGTGTGTGTGTGCGAGAGAGAGTGTGTGTGTGTGTGTGTGTGTGTGTGTGTGTGTGTGTGTGTGTGTGTGTGTGTGTGTGTGTGTGTGTGTGTGTGTGTGTGTGTGTGTGTGTGTGTGTGTGTGTGAGCGTGCGTGCGTGCCTGTGTGCGAGAGAGTCTGGGTGGGTGGGCTGGCTGCTATAGATCCCAGTGATGACGGCCTGCAGTAACCTAAGGCTTTAATGAGCCCATTGTGAAGGAGCAGTGATTTGGCCCTGTTTCAGGGCTCTTCTGCCCGCCCTCGCCTCACTGATATTGATTTAGACTTCTCATTATCATGCACTGTTAGAACAGGATGCCCATTTGCACCGGTTTAGCTAATCAGAGATGCTACGCAGAGTTCTGCTCTGCTGTTCTGTTTTCAGTGCCACCGATGACCAGCTGGTCCAGGGGCGTCATGCACCCGTTATTTTAGAGGGGTCACGAAGTACGGGAGGATGGAGTGGGGGGATGGAAGAGAATTAAACAGCTTTTTCTTGCAATCTAGAGCCATAATCATTATGCCTAATGTATGTAAAAATATATAAGTCTATTTTTCTGCATAGGTTACCTATGCATTCCTCTTCACCTGTTGAATTGTCATTCTGACTGTTGTATATCACACATCACAATATACTGCACTAACATGCCCAGGATATTCTGTCCAAATTTCAACCCAGTACATGGGATTACAACACACCTCATCAATACAGGCACATATCATGGTATCATAATTAATACACAAATACCATAATATTATCATAAGGTGCCAGATTACATTTAAACCAAGTCTTTTTCTGCATATCTAAGCATACTTCTTGAGCTGTCTGTATCCTCCTGATTGGTTGTTCTCTTTTGTAAGAAACTCAATATTCTTCTTTGCGTCTCTGATAAAAATCTGGGTAAAAGATTTAAAGGAATGTGAGTCTTATTCAGTACATTTAGTAATTGCTTGCTTTTTTAAAAGTCTAGCAACCTTGCCAGCAGGCATGCCAGCTATTACAGTTAGACAAGCTACTCTGACTTGATTGATAGCCTGAAATGGCTTGGTTGCTAATTATGAGGTTGGGAAATTGGGAATCTATCTAGCTGGCAAGCTGAAGTCAACTTCAAAATATTGCTAGGTGGCTAGTATTACAAAAAAACAAAAACATTTTTGTTTATTTATTCATCAATAGGCTACATAGCTTGATCAAATTAATTTACAAACATACAGTGCATTCAGAAAGTATTCACACCACTTGACTTTTTCCATGTTTTCTTGTGTTACAGCCTGAGTTTGTGGAATTGTGGAATTATGTTTTTAGAAATATTTACAAATTAATAAAAAATGAAAAGCTGAAATGTCTTGAGTCAATAAGTATTCAAACAATTTGTTATGGCAAGTCTAAATAAGTTTAGGAATAAAAACTTGCTTAAAAAATAACACGTACTCTGTTTACAATCATAGTGTTTAACATGAATGACTACCTCATCTCTGTACCCCACACATACAATTATTTTTAACTAGGCAAGTCAGTTAAGAACAAATTCTTATTTACAATGACAGCCTAACCCGGCCAAACCCAGACCAATTGTGCACCGCCCTATGGGACTCCCAATCACAGCCAGTTGTGATACAGCCTGGAATTAAAATAGGGTCTGTAGTGATGCTTCTAGCACTGAGATACAGTGCCTTAGACCACTGCACCACTCGGGAGTCTCATCTTAGCAGTGCATTTCAAACACAGATTCAACCACAAAGACCAGGGAGGTTTTCCAATGCCTCGCAAAGAAGGGCACCTATTGGTAGATGGGTAAAATTAAAAAAGCAGACATTGAATATCCCTTTGATGGTGCATCAATAAACACAGTCATTACAAAGATACAAGCGTCCTTCCTAACTCGGAGAGGAAGGAAACCGCTCAGGGATTTCACCTTGAGGCCAATTAAAACAGTTACAGAGTTTAATGGCTGTGATAGGAGAAAACTGAGGATGGATGAACAACATTGTAGTTACTCCCCAATAAATGACAGAGTGAAAAGAAGGAAGCCTGTACCGAATAAAAAAGCTGTCCGCCCGACCAAACTGGGGAGAAGGGCCTTGGTCAGGGAGGTGACCAAGAACCGGATGGTCACTCTGACAGAGCTCCTCTGTAGAGATGGGAGACTCTTCCAGAAGGACAACCATCTCTGCAGCATTCCACCAAGCAGGCCTTTATAGTACACTGGCCAGACGGAAGCAACTCCTCAGTAAAAGGCTTGGAGTTTGCCAAAAGGCACCTAAAGGACTCAGACCATGAGAAACAAGATTCTCTGTTCTGTTGAAACCAAGATTGAACTCTTTGGCCTGAATGCCAAGCATCACGTCTGGAGGAAACCTGGCACCATCCCTGCGGTGAAGCATGGTGGTGGCAGCATCATGCTGTGGGGTTGTTTTTCAGCGGCAGGGACTGGGAGACTAGTCAGGATCGAGGGAAAGATGAATGGAGCAAAGTACATAGAGATCCTTGATGAAAACCTGCTCCAGAGCGAGATTGGGGTGATGGCACAGAGCCAAGACAATGCAGGAGTGGCTTCCGGACAAGTCTCTGAATGTCCTTGAATAGCCCAGCCAGAGCCCGGACTTGAACCAGAGCGAACTTCCCTGGAGAGACCTGAAAATAGATGTGCAGCACCACTCTCCATCCAACCTGACAGAGTTTGAGAGGATCTGCAGAGAAGAATGCGAGAATCTCCCCAAATACATGTGTGCCAAGCTTCTAGCGTCATACCCAAGAAGACTTGAGGCTGTAATCGCTGTCAAAGGTCCTTCAACAAAGTACTGAGTAAAGGGTCTGAATACTTATGTAAATGTAACATTTTCCATTTATTTTTTGTATAAATTGCAAAAATTTAGATAAAAACTGTTTTTGCTTTGTCATTATGGGGTATTGTGTGTAGATTGTCATTTCCTGGGTTTTCCCAGGGGTATTAATACCGTTGGTTTTCCAAGTGGAGAAGCAATTGTCATATAACATTTTCCATTTATTTTTTGTATAAATTGCAAAAATTTAGATAAAAACTGTTTTTGCTTTGTCATTATGGGGTATTGTGTGTAGATTGTCATTTCCTGGGTTTTCCCAGGGGTATTAATACCGTTGGTTTTCCAAGTGGAAAAGCAATTGTCATATTTTAAATTGTAAATATAAACACAACACACCAGTTATTAGTCTTGTCTTTGCAGTGCTTCGCTGTTTACAGTCACTGAGGTTATATGCCAGTAATCAAATCCCATGGTTGTTTGGATAGTGTGAATAACCTGATACAGTCTTTCATATCTGAAAATATCCTGTAAAGTCTCCTAAAAACGTGATAACACGAGTGACTGTATACAGTATCAAAACATCCCTCTCCAGACAATACTCCTTAAAAATACCACAAAACAACAACTAAAAACGCAAGACAGAATTAAATACATGCAGGTCTTGAATAAAAGCACAGTTTTGTATCGCTCTGCGGTTGTTTCAAAGGCTGTGAACACTGTGTGTGTGTGTGTGTGTGTGTGTGTGTGTGTGTGTGTGTGTGTGTGTGTGTGTGTGTGTGTGTGTGTGTGTGTGTGTGTGTGTGTGTGTGTGTGTGTGTGTGTGTGTGTGGTGTGTGTGTGTGTGTTGGGGGGAGGGAGGTAGTTGTACACCACATACACATGAATGAGATATTTATATATTCTGATACATCCTGCAGGTTTTGAAGTGAAATGTATTGTCTCTTAAGGGCATATGTAAACAATGCACACACAGAGAGAGAGAAACCACAGCTTTTCCCGAAAACCTGACTGCAACAGCTGTAGAGCTGCACCGGTGTACCAGTAGCGGCTTGGCCTGTGAATAAAATATACGCCATGAATATTTCATCCCCAGTTGAAATAAAAACCTGTGCTTTTATTTACGTCTACAGAGTGCAGTGGACGGCTGGGGAGAGACAATGCCTCCGGCTATGGGGATTGTAATGGAGCTGTCTACCCCTGAGTGTGGATTGGAAGAAGGGGACAATATTTGGCTTATACACACAGGAGGTTAGACTTAAACTGGGCGCACATTACACCCGTTTCGAAATGGCTTGGTCGCACTGGTTTTATACAACAAGACACTTGAGAAGGAAGGATATAACATTATCTCAGCAATTTTGTGGCAACAGTATTACACATTTACATGGAATATCAGACTGATTAATTTGTTGACATTGTACATCCTGGACACTGTATAATCTTTGTTTAGCCAGGTCGCTAAGTCATTCTCTTTTACAATAGACACCATATCCTAAAGAACTCTAGGCTGAATTTAAAAGGCATTGCAGGTCTTTATACTGCACCTTGCTCATTGGGTTCACTGTAAAAAAATATATTAAAAAATGATTACAATGTCGCCTGGTTCAGCGGTGTGCTGTAGCTGACAGTGTCAGCTTCAAAGCTAGGAGTGTGTTTCCATTGAGTTGCCATCTCTTCCTGTATGCTGCAGCCTCCATTGATCTCCACCTGGTTTGTCACAGCAGTGTTCACTTTTAATGACTCCCCCTTGTGAGCAGCAACAAGGGTACCATTGTTTTATGTCAGAGGGCAGAGGGAGCGCGTGGCCAAACGTGCAGTGCTTGCAAAGTATGTAGGAGTGTGTGTTGGTGTGTGTGTGTGTGTGTGGGGGGGGGGGGGGGTTCTGTATGTGTGTGTGTGTTTGTGTCCCTGGCAGTCCCATGTGAGCCATTACCCTCTGTAACCCACCTCCCCCTGCCTTAAATTACCCTCATCCTCTCATCCCAGACCCCTGACACCAGATCAGTAGAGAGGGGAGTTTTGAAGCTGCTGTGCAGGTCTGCCCATAACCGCCTGATCAGAGACCTGTCATCTGTCGGGACACATCAGCATGGCTTGGCTTGTTCCTGTGGTAAGAGAACATAGTCATATTCAATTGCCTAACCAAACTCTTGTTACTGTATTTAGTCAGTAGTACTGTCAGTACTCATCATGACACTATCCCTTGCCAAACATGTCCATTCCTCAGCTTCACTCTCTTGCATGAAATCAGCCGAGAAGCATCCATGTCAAAAGAACTCCAGGGTCCTTACCTACCTCTGACATGGAAATCTGGTTTCTGCTAGTGGTTCCTGCTGGATTGAGAAGGGGGTAGCTGCAGCCCAATAGGGCGACCGGAGTATGGGCAAGTGGGTGTGTCGAAAGGAAAGTAGTGGGCGTGTGGAAAGGAGTGGGTGTGTCAAAAGGGCTCTGTTATCGGTTAGACGGTTTTGATTGAGCTGTGTTTTATTTACATTTGTTGTTTTTGTTGAGCTACCGTAACACAAGAGTTTGGACTTTTGAAGCCACAGGATTCTGAGTCCTATTTCACTCTACGTTTTACACAAATAATTGTAATAATGTTCAGTTATAAAACTGACAATTTTTTATTTTTTATTAAAAGTACTGATTATGGGCGTACTATTACTTCCCACACTGTTTCCAGGAAAATAGTACTTGGCAAGCGGGAGTGAAGGGCACCGTGTCCAGGTGTTCTTGACGTTCATGCCCTCCCCATTGAGTAGTAGACTGTATGTGTGTATCAAGATGACTAGATGGTTATCAATATTAGTTATTTATTGTGTTAGCTGCTATCCTACTTGAAATAAAATCATGGGAGGGAAAAAGATGGCCACTTTAGTTGTGCAGCCCAATCAGCCACTCAAAACGGTCTTGAGTGGCAACACATCTGCCCAATTAGCTGATTTGCTTTCCATACACCCACTCCTTTCGACACAACCACTCGGCCATAGTCCGGTCGCCATATTGGGCTGCAGCTGCCCAAACTTGGCTGGTTTCAGTAGTATATGTGAAAGGTGCAATAATATAGCAGCCCTAAAGTACACAAAATGAGCCCCCTGATCAACATGTTCTTTATTTACAATCAATGTATCTAATCAACCATTAGACTAATGATCCTGACTCTGACTGAAGTTTGTTATGCTGGGCGGTGAATGAGTGGCCATGATGAGCAACAAGCCACAGTCTGCATGATGGTCCCTTGTGCATCAGCAGAGAGCAACAACAGTGGTCTGTTTCATGTCCCACACTGTCTGTTTCACTTCCAAATATACCCTCGCTACCAACACGATGAGCGTCCTCCTCCCCCAAAACATTTGGAGGTCCATCTGTGAGTGTGAAAAAGAGAGAGGGAGAGAGAGAGAGAGAGAGAGAACAGACTTCTGCTCTTCGCTCATCTCTGGGTCCCATCACAAATTCCCATTACAGAGTCTGATATGACTTCCCCAACAGTCAACCAAGCGTATCTGACCAACTTCATGTTTTCCATCTCCCGCTTTCCCTCTTCCTCCTTCTCTCCATTTTTCTCACATCTTCATAAGGAGCAGTGCAGGAAAAATCTAATGCCGTCTTTTTTTTAAGCTGGACTTTGATTCTATTTCCAAATCCCCCAGCTCCCTGGGTTTTTATCAGCTTCCCAACAGGCTATGTGTTACAGTCCACTGTACTCTGCAGGATGCGGGAGCACTGAGCCGTTTGGAGAACATTAATGATTCTAAACAGCCAGGAGAGGAGACTGAGCTTAATGCCAAGCAGTCCAGGGGCTGGGAAAAATACACACACACACACACTTGTGCAAACACACACACACCACACATCCCACCCACCCCACTCACCCCACCCAACCGCAAACCCACCCCTTCCCCCACCACACACACAGTCCACACCCCAGGACATGACCAAAATGGATGCAGGCCACATAGCGGGGGTAACCTGCTGAGTAGAGAGCCGTGCAGGAACAGTGGGGGTTGATAGGAATGCTTGCCACAAACCCCCGCTTCTAACCGAAGAACATGAATGATCAAAATGTCCTCACTGTATGAACTGGCATGGACATTATTATGATGATAGGCGGTAGATTGGTGAGGGGAGACTTCATTGGACAGTGTGTACGGTATGTGTCTACAAGGACACTGTGACTAGATATTAATGATTACACTGTGTTCGATGCTCTGTTTGTTCAATTAAAATGTGTCAGAATAGCAGTATGAATTATTTACAGCAGATACAGCCAAAAGGAAAATGATTCAAACATCACTGTTTTTATCATTTATGATTCTGCCAGGATGAACTGTGAATCTACTCAGGTTTTTAACAGATGATTTTAAACCATATACATATGGTAATAAACTGTAGTAGACAAAACTGTGGAACATCATCGTTCTTATTTCCAGATGAGCAGTTTTCCCCTGAGTGGTTAATGAAGTAGATCATAGTCAATAGTTAGCATCAAGGAAGTGTTCTTTCATTTGTAGTTCTTTCAAATGGATTTCAATGTATTTTGTAGTTCATTGTTGCAACATTTAGACTTACTTCACAGAGGCAAACTTTGTCACCATCTGGTTTACAAATGACTGTCAATGGTTATTGGCTATTGGGTTCCCTGACACTGTCACTACCGCAGCCATTAAAATACAAATCACACGACGCGTGGTCGGATAATGGTCGATACTGCTGAACCAGGGTCAGAGAAGAGATATTACTCATTATAAAACTATTGGAGACATCGTTGGGGTGTCCGATCTTCCCCTACTCATATCCGTAATCAAACGTTATGTTATTTTTGCTGGAGACGTGGCCTGGAGATTGCCTCACAGCTAATGCACCCACCTAGTCAGTCCAATTGTGAATGTTGTTTATTTTGTGAGGCTTAATAACACCGAGTAGTCTTTTAAAATGCTTTCCGAAATCCTAGATCAGTTATTAATTAGTCTAGACAGGACTATTCAAGCAGATAACAGAGAGTAGATCAGGTGTGGACACTCATCTGAAATGAAACGGTAGTCAATGAACAACAATCATAATGTTGTTTATTTGAAAATATGAGATAATTACTTTTAAAGAATTACAAACACTATATTTAGTGTAACAGGTTCATTCATTCAGCATGAACAAAGCAATGATTAGAAATAACTAGTAAAACAACAATGTACACCACTGACAACCGTTGACATAAAGACAGAAGACCAACAAACATAGTATTTACGTCAAACGTGTCCTGTGTCAATTCTAGTTACTATAGAAACATGCTTCTGTAATTACAACTGGACCCAATGAGGTGAATAATAAACCTGAAGATAAATCGTTACTGTAAACATGTCGATACTGCCGGGCGTTCAGCACTCGGTGGGCCGATGTGGACGAGACAATAAGAGGAGATTACGTGTTGACCTTTGCTGCTCTGACATTCGTCTATTTTACTTAACGCCAAAGCAGCCACTCGCACGACCTTTGGTTATGCATGCTGTCATTGTGAAGGAAAATGGATAAAGAAATCTTCAAAGGGGGTTGTGGGAGAAGATCATTGGTTAGGAGACACCTAGCCAGTTACACAACTGAATACATTAAACTGAAATAAGTCTTCCACATTTAACCCAACCCCTCCATTGGGGATTAAATGCCTTGCTCAATGGCAGAACAGCAGATTTTTCCACCTTGCCAGCTCGGGGAATCACTCGTTAACACTCGTTAACCGCTAGGCTACCTGCCACCCATAATCAGGCAGCATCATGTTTCTTAGTAATGGTAGAAGGTTGTGGCTGAACCTTAGATGGATATCACTCAATGGCCTTGCCAGAAATAACAAACTGTATTATTTAGTCAATTGCCTATAAGAACAAAAGGCTTAGTGGTTAATAAAACCATATTTGTGGTCAGGAAATGTACGTCTTTACATTTTATCACAGTCAGATAATGACAATCAAATCTGAACTGCAGTTTATTAAGGTTCGGAGGCTTGAAGTTTTTTAATGTTCTACAGGTCCTTGTGATTGATCCTTGGATCATTTTGATTGGTTCTGAGGTATTGATTGGTTCTGAAGTATTGATTGGTTCTGAAGTATTGATTGGTTCTGAAGTATTTAGTACTTGGAGCGATGATGACAGGTGGTTGGTCAGTCTGTGGTTTCATGGAAGGAAATGCTCAATAATGAAAATAGTGATGTGCATTGTTGGCCTTGAACGTTGACATCTCCTGGACATCTTGGTGTGCAGTCTCATTAGGGTGCGCAGCGTTCCGACCTCTATAGCGCCGTCTACTCCTTCTTCGAGTGTCGGGGATTTAGGTCCGGAAAAATCAATATGTCTTTCGCCTCCGACTCATTGAAGTAAAAGCCCTTGTCGACCTCGAGGTTAGTGGAAGCTGTTCTGATGTCCAGAAGCTCTTTCGGAAACATTAATTAAGCAAAAATAGTTCAGATCAGTGCCAAAAAATAAACAACATTGGTCAGGAGCCCGTAAAAAGCCCGTAAAACAGCTGCTTTCCAGTGCAGCGCCATTGTTGTTGCACCACAAACCGATGCTGGCACTAAAACAGCACTCAACAAGCTGTATTGAGTCATAATCAAACAAGAAAATTCTCATCCAGAGGCAGCGCTCCTAGTGGCCTGTGATTTTAATGCAGGAAAACTGAAATCCATTTTACATAATTTCTACCATCATGTCACCTGTGCAGCTAGAGGAAATCAACTCTAGGTCACCTTTACACCACACACAGAGACACCAAGCTCCCTCACCCTCCATTTGGCAAATCTGACCATAACTCTATCCTCCTGATTCGTGCTGACAAGCAAAAACTCAAACAGAAAGTACCAGTGACACTCAATTTGGAAGTTGTCCGATGAAGCGGATGCTAAACTACAAGACTGTGTCACTAGCACAGACTGGAATATATTCTGAGATTCATCTGATGGCATTGAGGAGTTTGCCAATTCAGTCACTGGCTTCATTAATAAAAGCATCGACGACGTCATCCCCACAGTGAATTTATATACATATCTCAATCAATTATAGGCAACATCTGTACTGAGCTAAAGGCTAGTCCTGCTGCTTTCAAGAAGGGGACACGAATCCGGACTCTTATAAGAATTTCTGCTATGCCCTCCGACGAACCATCAAACAGGCAAAGCGTCAATACAGGACTAGACTGAAGCCTACTACACCGGCTCTGATGCTCATCGAATGTGGCAGAGTTTGCAGATTATTACGGATTACAAAGGGATACCCAGCTGAGAGCTGCCCAATGACACGAGCCTACCAGATGAGCTAAAGGCCTTCTATGCTCCCTTCAAGGCAAACAACACTGAACCATGCATGAGAGCACCAGGTGTTCCAGAGGAAGGTATGATCACACTCTCAGTAGCCGATGTGAGTAAGACATTTAAACAGGTCAACATTCACAAGGCCGCAGGGCCAGATGGATTACCAGAGATCATACTCAGAGCATGTGCTGACCAGCTGGCAAGTGTCTTCACTGATATGTTTAACCTCTCTCTGACTGAGTCTGTAATACCTACATGTTTCAAGCAAACCACCATAATCCCTGTACCCGAGAACACCAAGGTAACGTGCCTAAATGACTACATCCCAGTAGCACTCACATCTGAGCCATGAAATGCTTTGAAAGGCTGGTCATGGCTCACATCAACACCATCATCCCAGAAACTGTGAACACACTTCAATTCGCATTCCGCCCCAACAGATCCACAGATGACGCAATCTCTATTGCACTCCTCTCTGCCCTTTCCCACCTGAACAAAAAGGAACAACTACGTGAGATTGCTGTTCACTGACTTCAGCTCAGCGTTCAAAACCATAGTGCCCTCCAAGCTCATCACTAAGCTAAGAAGTCTGCGATTGAACACCTCATTCTACAACTGGGTCCTGGACTTCCGGACGGGCTGCCCCCAGGTGGTGAGGATAGGCAACAACACATCTGCCACGCTGACCCTAAACACGGGGGCCCCTCAGGGGTTCATGGTCAGTCCCCTCCTGTACTCCCTGTTCACCCAGGACTCCTGCCACCCAAGTCATTGACTGTTCTCTGCTAACGCACCGCAAGCAGTACCTGAGAACCAAGTCTGGGACCAAAAGTCTCCTGAACCGCTTCTACCCCCAAGTCATAAGACTGGTGAATAGTTAATCAAATGGCTACCCTGACTATTTATGTTGACCACCTTTATTATTGTATATTTTTTTGCACTGACACTAGACTATCCACACACTACAATGACAATCCTACACACACACATACAGGTATCCTAGTGGTGAGAGCGTTGGGCAGTAACCGAAAGGTTGCTGTATCGAATCCCCGAGCGAACAAGGTAAACATCTGTCATCCTGCCCCTGAGCAAGGCGGTTACTGTGGATATTGATAATGGCAGCCCCCAACACTTCTCTTATTCTGAGGGTTTGGGTTAAATGCGGAAGACACATTTCAGTTGAATGCATTCGGTTGTACAACTGACTAGGTATCTCCCTTTCTCTTACATATGCTCACACACACTTATCAGAACTCAGGATAAGACCCAGATGCAGACAGCTGGAGTCGCAGATGTTTATTGACCCAAACAGTGGGCAGGCAAAAGACAGGTCCAAGGCAGGTAGAGGTCCGTAATCCAGGGCAGAGTCAATAAGGTACAGAACAGCAGGCAGGCTCGGGGTCAGGACAGGCAGAGGATCGTAAACGAGTCAAAGTCAGGCAGGTACAGAATGGCAGGCAGACTCTGGGTCAGGGCATGCAGAATGGTCAGAACTGGGGAAACTAGGGAACAGAACTTGAGAAAGCAGGGAAAACACGCTGGTAAGACCTGACAAGACAAGACGAACTGGCAACAGACAAACCGAGAACACAGGTATAAATACACTGGGGATAATGAGGAAGATGGGCGTCACCTGGAGGGGGGTTGAGACAAGCACAAAGACAGGTGAAACAGATCAGGGAGTGACACACACACATGCATATTGACGCCACACACACACACTCACACACTTTCACACTCTTCACATACACTGCTGGTACTCTGTTTATTATACACTGAGTATACAAAACATTAAGAACACCTGCTGTTTCCATGACATAGACTAACCAGGTGAATCCAGGCGAAAACTATGATTCTTATTCATGTCATTTGTTAAAGCCACTTCTGTCAGTGTAGCTGAAGTGGAGGAGACAGGTCAAAGAATCATTTTTAAGCTTTGAGACAATTGAGACTTGGACTGTATGTCTGCCATTCAGAGGGTGAATGGGCAAGACAAAAGACATAAGCGCCTTTGGATGGGTAGAACTGCATCGGTTTGTGTCAAGAACTGCAACGCCGCCTGGTTTTTCACACTTAACAGTTTCCTGTGTGTATCAAGAATGGTCCACCACCCAAAGGACATCCAGCCAATTTGACACAACTGTGGGAAGCATTGGAGTCAACATGGGCCAGCATCCCTGTGGATCACTTTCGACACCTTGTAGAGTCTATGCCCTGCCGAATTGAGCCTGTCCTGAGAGCAAAAGGGAGAGAGGGGGTGGGGGGGGCAACTTAATATTGGGACGGTGTTCCTAATATTTGGTATACTCTGTGTATATCCTGATTGCCAAGTGACTTTTAACCCTACCTACATCTAAATGTTGTATTGCCTCAATAACCTTAACTACCTCGTACCCCTGCACATTGACTCGGTACTTGTATTCCTTGTATATAGCCTCGTTATTGTTGTTTTATTGTTTTACTATTTCCTTTTTTATTTAGCAAATATTTTTATTTTATCTCTGCATTGTTGGGAATAGGCTTGTAAGTAAGCTTTTCAAGCTAAAGTGTACTCCTATTAGGCGCATGTAACCAATAAAATACTATTCTACTGCCAGTGCCACACCCCTGCTTGGTGAAGGGAAGTTATGAAAGGACATTAATAGATGATCAGTTTTAGCTTGACATATAGTAATAGTATGACAAATGTAATAATACATGTATATAGCATACAGTCCCTCATCTATGTAATATTAAACTTTCTAATCGATATCATAATTAGAACAAAACTTGTCTAGTCAATCTATCCCTATTAATTTGGATATGGACAGGAAATACATGTCGCAGACAAGTGTTTTTACCCTGGAATCAGCATAACAGACAGACAAGTTGAACGCGCAGTCTCCACTCCAATCTATTTGACTTATAACAACCATTTATTAATAATTATATATTGGCCTTGGGTTGAAAAGCTGCCTTGCCTCCATTGGATGCATGGTGTTTGTAGAATATCATGCTTGACAATGAGTAATGGAAGCGGGGAGAGACCTGTAGGAAAATCAAATGAGACCTTGTCCGCTATTGATTTCAATTACACTATACAAGCTGCTGGCATTCTCTTTGATATATTTTAATATATATTTAACCCTGGTAATCTACATTAAAGATTAAAGAGGCTAAAAAGACCTAACTCCGAGGCAGCATAGCAGTCAATACAACAAAGGCATGAGTAGGTGATAATAGATGCCAACAGTGCAAAGCAAATATAGCAGTGTGGAATATTAATGTTTTTAGTGTCCCTATGAAGTGTATGAGGTGGGTTACCCTGCTGTTAGTCTTTTGTGTATTTTATTAGGATCTCCATTAGCTGTTGCTGAAGCAGCAGCTACTCTTCCTGGGGTCCACTGATAACATTAAACATGACATAATACAGAACATCAATAGATAAGAACAGCTCAAGGACAGAACTTCACACGTTTAAAATAATAACCATAGAACCAAATAAAGGTCCTACGGACATTCACACACACGTACATTAGTACAGATTGCGGAGAGTCGTTGTGCTGTTTGTTGTTTGAGTAATATGAGATGGAAGGATGTTCATGTGATTATGGCTCTATGTAATACTGTGCATTGCCTTGAATTCATTCTGATTTGAGGACTGTGAAGAGACCCCTGGTGGGGTAAGTATGTCTGTCAGTGCTATATGCTGATTATACCGGCAATTTAGAATTTTCAACATAATCAATAATAATAATCAAGTCAATCTCTCCTCTACTTTGAGAAGAGAAACTGAGAAACTGACATGCATATTGTTGCCATTTGCCCTTTGTATACATTGAAATACAAGACGTGCTGCTCTGTTCTGGGCCAGCTGCAGCTTTTCTGGGCCCTTCTTTGCAGCACTCGACCATATCGCTGTGCAATAGTCAAGATTAGATAATAATAGAGCCTGCAGGACTTGTTTGGTCAACTGTGGTGTTAAAAGAGCTGAGCATTTCTTTATCACAGACAGACCTCTCCCCATCTTCACAACAATTGAATCAAAATTCCTTGACCATGACAATTTGCAGTCTAAGGTGACACCAAGAAGTTTAGTCTCCTCAACTTTCTCAACGGCCATTCTCAACGGCCACATTACCAGATTCAGCTGATGTCTAGAACTTACCCAGCAAACCGGGAACATTCCCAAAACATTTGGTAAGAATCCCATTAAGTTCTAGCTAGGGTTTTATCTAACATTAGGATAGCATTCCAAAAATACAAAAATAAGGTTTTGGATAACAAAATACAGTGTATATACATTACCAGTCAAAACTGTTTTTTCTTTATTTTTTATTATTTTCTACATTGGAGAATAACAGTGAAGACATCAAGACTATGAAATAACACATATGGAATCATGTAGTAACCAAAAAAGTGTGAAACAAATGACAAGATTTTAGATTCTTCAAAGAAGCCACCCTTTGCCTTGATGACAGCTTTGCACACTTTTGGCATTGTCTCAACCAGCTTCACCTGGAATACTTTTCCAACGTCTTGAAGGAGTTCCCACATATGCTGAGCACTTGTTGGCTGCTTTTCCTTCACTCTGCGGTCCAGCTCATCCCAAACCATCTCAATTGGGTTGAGGTCGGGTGATTGTGGAGGCCAGGTCATCTGATGCAGCATTCCATCACTCTCCTTCTTGGTCAAATAGCCCTTACACAGCCTGGAGGTGTGTTGGGTTGTTTTCCTGTTGAAATACAAATGATAGTCTCACTCAGCGCAAACCAGACGGGATGGCATATCGCTGCAGAATGCTGTGGTAGCCATGCTGGTTAAGTGTGCCTTGACTTCTAAATAAATCCCTGACAGTGTCACCAGCAAAGCACCCCCACACCAACACACCTATTCCTCCATGCTTCATAGTGGGAACCACACGTGTGGAGATCATCTTTTCACCTACTCTCACAAAGACACGGCGGTTGGAACCAAAAATCTCAAATGTGGACTCATCAGACCAAAGGACAGATTTCCCCCGGTCTAGTGTCCAATGCTTGTGTTTCTTGGCCCAAGCAAGTCTCTTCTTCTTATTGTGTCATTTTGTGGTGGTGTCTTTGCAGCAATTCAGCCATGAAGGCCTGATTCACGTAGTCTCCTCTGAACAGTTGATGTTGAGATGTGTCTGTTACTTGAACTCTGTGAAGCATTTATTTGGGCTGAAATTTATGAGGCTGGTAACTCTAATGAAGTTATCCTCTGCAGCAGAGGTAACTTGGTCTTCCATTCCTGTGGCGGTCCTCATGAGAGACAGTTTAATCATAGCGCTTGATGGTTTTTGTGACTGCACTTTGTAGAAACGTTCAGTTCGTATTGACTGACCTTCATGTCTTAAAGTAATGATGGACGGCCATTTCTCTTTGCTTATTTGAACTGCTCTTGCCATAATATGGACTTGGTCTTTTAGCAAATAGGGCTATATTTTGTATCCCAACCCTACCTTTTCACAACCCAATTAATTGGCTCAAATACATTAATAAGGAAGGAAATTCCACAAATGAACTTTTAACAAGGCACACCTGTTAATTGAAATGCATTCCAGGTGTAATGGGTGCATGTTGGTGGCAGGGAAGTCAGGAGCAGGAGAATCGAATTTGGTATAAACGGAGTTGTTTAATCAGTGCTTCACAAAACTCCAAAACCAAAATTACAAAATAATAAAAAGTGGGTACAAAACCTGTCGCGCACCAACACATAATACACAAACATACAATCAAACAATCTCCGACAAGGACATGAGGGGAAACAGAGGGTTAAATACACAACATGTAATTGATGGGATTGGAACCAGGTGTGAAGGAAAAGAAGACAAAACCAATGGAAAATGAAAAATGGATCAGTGATGGCTAGAAGGTCGATGATGTCGACCGCCGAACACCGCCCGAACAAGGAGAGGGACCGACGTCGGCGGAAGTCGTGACACCAGGTGACTACCTCATGAAGCTGGTTGAGAGAATGACAAGAGTGTGCAACGCTGTCATCAAGACAAGGGGTGGCTACTTTGAAGAATCTTTGAAGAAACACTTTTTTGGTTACTACATGATTCCATATGTGTTATTTCCTAGTTTTGATGTCTTCCCTATTATTCTACAATATAGAAAATAGTAAAAATAAAGAAAAAACCTTGAATGAGTAAGTGTGTCCAAACGTTTGACTTGTACTGTATATATGTATTTGTGTTTTAAATTAAATATCCTGGAATGTTCTTCTAACATTCACTAAAATGTTATACACAATATCTGTAACAACCATCACAGAATATTCCCCAAAAGTTTTTCTTAGGTTTCCAGGTGTTTTCCCAGCAAACCAAAACTGGTTCTGTGAAAGTTCCCACAACATTTGTTAGCTTACGAAAAATGTTCTCATAACACAAAAATCTGTCCAGTCGTGCTAATGATTATACAATGTTTGTATGAAACATTTGCCTGTTGTTGCAAGAACGTTCCCAGAACACATTTAATCTGTTCTTTAAAGGTTCCCAGAATGCTTCATTAGGTTCTGGGACATCTTGTAGGAACATTGTGGGAACATCACAAAAGAAGTGTTCCCAAAACACAAAAGCTGTCCAGTTGTGAGGATTATTCTACAATGCTTATTTTCAGGTGCAAAAAAACATTCACACAGCATATGAAGAGTATGGGACCATTTTAATAACTCAGAAATTGTCTTCTGTGTCCTTATATTTAAGAGGATGTCTTTATTAGACTTTGTTAGACTAACTAAAATATTAAACACTGTGTAAAAATGTACTGTTCAACTTTAAAAAGTGTACCCGATATAATATCTACTTTAAGCTGCTTGACATGGTCCTTATTTTTCATGATCTGGAAAGCAGAAGTGACCCTGGCTTAGGAACCAAACATTGCAGGTTCAAAAGCCATACGTGCAGATTGTCAACATATGAAGTGTAAAAAATATTGTTGTGTTTGTATGATTAAATACTGTTCAAATGTCCTATGCATTAAATGAATGTGTTTCTTTAATTTCCATTAAATCTGTAGAGAAACATAATGGAGATGTGTTCTAAATATGCTTTCTTATGATTTAAGGAGCTATTATCACGGCCGTCGTAAAGAGAAGACCAAGGCGCAGCGTGATAAGCGTACATTCTTCTTTATTTAAAGAATGAACACTGAACAAAATGAACAAAATAACAAAACGAACAGTGAAGCTAATATGGCTAGTGCAGACAGGCAACTAAACATAGAATAAGAACCCACAAAACCAAAAGGGAAAATGGCAACCTAAATATGATCCCCAATCAGAGACAACGATAAACAGCTGCCTCTGATTGGGAACCAATTCAGGCCACCATAGACATACAAAAACCCTAGACAACACGAAACAAGCATAGCCACCCTCGTCACACCCTGACCTAACCAAAATAATAAAGAAAACATAGATAACTAAGGTCAGGGCGTGACAGCTATACATTTGTATGCTGAGAATGTTGTGGTAATATTAGGTAAAACTTAAATATAACATTTTCACATGTTCTTGAAATGTTCTGAGGACCTCCAAGACAAGGTCAAATGTATATTGTGTGAACATCAATTTAATATTATGCTTAACCTAAAACAAGTATGCTATGAACATCACAAAAACAGACTTATTTGGAAATTGTGGAACATTGCGGGAATGTTCTGTGCAACTTACGTGAATGTCACAAGAATATTCTTGCAACATCCCAGACAACTCCCATAACTTAATTAAATGTTCTGGGAACCTTTAAATAACTTAAAGCAGGTGTTCTGCCAACATTCTTACATCATTATAGGAATGTCCTGTGCAACTTAACTTAAACATTGTATGAATGTCGTTACAACTGATCATATTTTGTGTTTTGGGAACCTATCTCTTGTCATGTACCCACACTGTTCCTAAAACCTAATCATCGCCGATCATCACTGATCCTCCACCAGATTTCACAGTGGGTGTGAGACACTGTGGCTTGTAGGCCTCTCCAGGTCTCGCACCCGCTGTGAAATTTGGTGGAGGATTGGTAATGATCTGGGAGTGCTTCAGCAAGGCTGGAATCGGGCAGATTTGTCTTTGTGAAGGACGCATGAATCAAGCCACTTTCAAGGTTGTCCTGGAAGAAAACTTGCTTCCTTCTGCTTTGACAATGTTCCCCAACTCTGAGGATTGTTTTTTCCAGCAGGACAATGCTCCATGCCACACAGCCAGGTCAATCAAGTTGGGTGGAGTTGTGCGGACAGTTGTGTGGTTGTGTGGACACTCCTGCCGGTCAAACCCTTCCCTAACCCGGACAACACTGGACCAATTGTGTACCCCCATGGGTTTCCTGGTTGCGGCCGGCTGCGAGAGAGCCTGGACTTGAACCAGGCTCTCTAGTGGCACAGCTAGCACTGCCTTAGACCACTGCGCCACTTGGGAGCACCAGTTTTTGTGTTTTGGGAACATATATTTTGTGATGTCCCCACCATGTTCTCACGAGACTGTTCCCACAACTTAATGAAACATTCTGGGAACCTTGAAAGAACAGACTAAATAGGTGCTGGGAATATTCCTTTAACATCAGATGAATGTTTTTTTTGCACCCTAAAAGATACATGTAGAATCATCTGTACAAGTGGACAGTTTTTGTGTTTTCGGGAACATATATTTTCTGATGTCCCTACAATGTTCTCACCAGACTGTTCCCACAACTTAATGAGTCATTCAGGGAACCTTTAAAGAGCAGATTAAATGTGTTCTAGGAATGTTTTTGCAACATCAGGTGACTGTTTTAAACAAACATTCTATAATCATCATCACAACTGAACAGTTTTGTGTTATGAGAAAGTTTGCCGTGGCCTAATGAATGTTGTGGGAACTTTCACAGAACCAATAGTTTTGCTGGGTAAGGAATGAGTTGTACCAAATACAATGCTTTTAGTTTTAAATATGTTCAGGACTAGTTTATTACTAGCCACCCATTCCAAAACAGACTCTTTGTTTATGGTTGCAGGGATTTCACTAGCTGTGGTTGCTGATGTGTATAATGTTAAATCTTCAGTGTACATAGACACACAGGCTTTGTTTAATGCTAGTGGTAGATCATTGGTACAAATAGAGAACAGCAAAGGGCCAAAACAGCTGCCTTGCAGGATACCACACTTTACATGTTTTACATTAGAGAAGCTTCCATTAAAGAAAACCCTCTGTGTTCTATTGGATAGATAGCTCTCAACTCATGATATGGCAGATTATGTAAAGCCGTAACACAAGTTTTTCCAATAACAGATTATGGTCAATAACATCAAAGGCTGCACTGAAGTCTAACAATACAGCTCCCACAATCTTCTTATTATAAATGTATTTCAGCCATTCATCAGTAATTTGTGTCAGTGCAGTACATGGTGAGTGTCCTTCTCTATAAGTATGCTGAAAGATTTTTTTCAAAAGTTTGCTAAGAGACAGCAAGCTGATTGGTCGGCTGTTAGAACCAGTAAAGGATGCTTTACCATTCTTAGGTAGAATGGTAGCTGTATCAGTGTGCACAGTGTTTCATTCGCCCTTCTTTCATTTCACTCACCCCCTTTTCTCTCAATAAGCTCACCAATACAAATGATCAAGTCAGCCTGATATGGTAAATGAGCCGTTTTATCCTATTTACTCATTACACTGCTCTGTTTATTGTTACTAACAGAGATTTCTCAGCGTTTGGAACTGAGATTGTGAGGAAATTGGATTTGGCGATGGGGAGAAGCCTGTGGGTGTGAATGTTTAATTAGAGATGATAAAACAAAGTGGATCAATCACTACCTGGCACACGATCTGGCTCTGGTGGGGAGACCTATATGGTCCTGCTGAATAGGCAATGCACTGGCACAGTCTGGCAGACATGGTGGTTTCCTTCTTCGATCCAGGCCATTCATCGTTAGTAAAGGTTTAGTAACATTAATATTAATAATAAGGTATCATGAAAATTGCCATGAAAAATATCATGGCAATTTTCATTATACCTTATTATTAATATTCCGAAAGTCAACCTTTGTACCCCAAGTACACCATTTTTTGAGAACTGCTTAGACAAATCAACATTCAAAAGACATGCTTCTTTATCATTGTGCTCTCTTTCTCATCTTTGTCGTAACTCTCTCTATTTCTATTTCCCTAATTCTGTCTGTCTGCGAATGTATCTATCAATTTCCCTCTACTTCCCTCCCCCTCTCCCTTCTTCCCCCCCTCTCCCAACTGTGACAAAAGATACCACCAGCCGCTACCTCGTCAATAATTTCTATTCAGGTCTAAAATAGGTCTCCTTTTGTTCAAACTTATTGGTAATTTTGCTCAATGACCCTTGCTTTTTCAGGGTTGATAGAGAAGTCAGTCTGGAAATTGGAAATAATAGTGTAATGGCGGGTTATGTAGCGGTTTACACGGACAGTCCAAATAAAGCATTATTTGATTTTGGTCCAAGGGAAATCTCTCCAAATGCCAGCGGGTTGAGGGGGCAATATTACGGAGATGTACCCACACTATTGAACTCTAGCCTGGTTGGAGTCCATTCCAATACACTGCCTCTTGGTCATTACGGTTCTTACTGACAAAACGTCTCGCCGAAGCCATTTGAAGTTCACTGGACTAGGCTAAAGGAAATGGAAGACTGAATAGGATGACATATAGACACTAGCATCAGTTCAGGATAATCTGTATGTCTATGGTTTTCCAGTTTATTAATGGCATTATGTGGGATCAAGCCTTTGGGATGTTCTGTTTTATTTAAAAAATATGTTTGCATGGCTTTGTGTCTGTCTGTCTGTCTGTCTGTCTGTCTGTCTGTCTGTATAATTAGAAACCCATTTTCTGCTGTACTCTAGCAAACACATTGACTAAAATACCATTTCATTGAGGGGACTAGTTTAACAGCCACTTCTTATCTTAAGTCACTGTTGGGTTTCATCCACCAATCATCACAACACACCAATCATCACAACACAAATCTCCAAAACCATACATTTCATTCCTTTATATTATTCAGAATCTGAAACAGCATAATTCACACATAGCTAAGGGGCAACAACCCAAATAAAATACATTCTAAAGACATTTAAAACAGATCTGATAATGACATGGGTGAGGATGTTTAAAAATAACCACAGCTGGGGCCAGGCTGCCTAGGGTCAGAAAGCGACGTGGGCTTGATATAATGAGAATGTGTCAACAGCCCATCAGCTACTGTCTGCTAGCGCACCGCCGCCGTGCTGCTGGGGAGCTCATGCTGAAGTGGACGCCCAATCAAGAGCTCATATGTTTGACATGATTTGGTACACCACCCATTGGCACACACTCTTTCAGCTTGACTAGGCCTGTGTGTGCTGCAATGCAATGCAGATTAACTGCACCTGTTGATTAAAATTGGGTATGTGGGGAGTGCTATTGTAGTCTTTTATCAGTTTCTTTACTTATTGGTAAGGAGGTTTGTTCATGGGATGTTATCTAAGAGGAAAACTTGCTTGGGCCACATTTTAGACATAATACAACATCGACAGATTGATAAAATAAACTCCACACTAAAATAAGAGTATATGATACAGTGTTTACAGTGTGTTTGTATGTGTATGCATACATGCGTGTGTGTTGTGATAGGAATTAGTAATGACTGTATGTTTTGATCTACAGTGCATGGCCCAATTTACAGTCTTTGAGGTCTGCGTCTTGCCATCTACCAGAGGATTTGATCACAGGTCTGATTAAAGGCTTGGTACCTCCCGCATACATGATAGGAAACATCAGATCTCTGCTCCACTACAGTGAACGGGGCCAAGATATAATGTAAGGGTTGGCCCATATAAGTTAAGTAAGGCCCAACATGTACCGATACAGTGCAACACACGTGACCTAAAATCCCCCCAAGGAAAACCATTCATATGATGAATTACGCTGAAAATCATTTTTCTTTGGTGTATTTCTTTGGTGTAACTCCTGACGAAAAGACCTGCATTATAAATAGAGAACAGCATTGGGGACAGAGGCATTGACACTTTGTTCGGAGAATTGGTGACTCGTTTATTCCAGAATGTTTCTACTTTTTCACCTGGTTTGTGATGATATCAAACAGAAAATTCTGTTTTCTAAAAAAAAAATCACTGTTTGATTTGTGTGTGTCGGCACTTGCGCGTGCATGTGTGTATGCGCGTGCACGTGTGTGCGTGCGTATGGGCATGTGTGTGTGTGCTAACGATTCTACTCATGTGTGTTTCATTTGCTCCCTCGTGTCGACCACTTCCCATGGCCCTATTAGACTACACAAAAACAGAGCTGTCCCAGCGGCAGCAGCAACATGCACCTCTCCAAACTAGCTGGTGATTTGCATAAAAGAGAGCATCATTAGCATGTATAGCTGGGTAATGAAAAGGGAAAAGGGGGAGAGATGGGGAAAAAGCTTCCCGTTCCCCTCCAATTCTCTTTAATCTGACAGGATGGGCCGTTTCCAGGACCTCCTCCAACCGACTGTGTCAGCTCAGCTAGAGATAGAGAGGGGGGAGAGAGAGTGAGAAGGGGGGAGAGAGAGTGAGAAGGGGGGGAGGAGAGAGATCCATGTGATATACAGTGTTTCTTCTATAGCTCAGCCATATTTCCTATAATTCTGTCATACATCTTTATACACTAGTAGTACATTACCTATTTTGCTTTAGTCAGCTGGTATATTTTCTGTTACTATGGCAATGCCATAGAGAGACTTCAAACCACTACTAGGTAATCACTGAATATTCTTCATTCATGATGTGAATGATGTGAATTTATACAGTGCTATGTACAGTACATGGTTCGATAAAAAAAACATGTAACTCTACTGGGGTAAAAACTCTATCGATATTACATTGTAATGAGGACCACATGAAAGACAATGTCTTACTTACCCAATCAATTATATTGTAATGAGGAGGACGTACCAATCGAATTGACCAATAGGGGTCAGTAGATTTCCACCCATCAGGAAACAAGCTAAGTTCCCCTTTGTCTTCTCTGAACTCCACCACTCTACATTTGTTTTATTATTTACTATTTACCATGGAAATTGTCAGAGCTAAAACGTTGCTTTTGTGCAGCGATCTGCCTCTATCGGATTAAAATAAATGTCTTTTTTTTAATAAAAATGTTTACCAAAAAAGTTTAATGATTATTCCGTATAAAGTGAAAGCACCGGCCTTTGACATGTATTTGCTCATGTCGACTCCCACCTCCCCTGAGATATGGGTTTAGTAAAGCTTTATTAAATATCTCAATGACGTATTCAAACAATAGCTCTTTTAAGTGTAAAGATGTCATTCTTGAAATATCACTATGGGAGGACATGGAAATATTGCAGCAGAAGAACTGGAGCTATAACAATACAGAGTTTTGTAATATGATCAGGTGCCACATTAGTCAAGATAATGTATCTCCTTTGGGCCTCAAGGTGAACCTTTCTGGTGTTTGAATCATTTTTGTTTGCTTTGTGGTGGATATTGCGAGTTCAACTGTGTGTCAGCCGTGAAACGAAGAGTCACTTGCATGTCAAATCAAGACAAATGCA
Source organism: Salvelinus fontinalis (assembly GCF_029448725.1). Lineage (NCBI taxonomy): Eukaryota > Metazoa > Chordata > Actinopteri > Salmoniformes > Salmonidae > Salvelinus > Salvelinus fontinalis. The sequence continues at coordinate 36,618,698 of NC_074681.1, read as the reverse complement.
AGACATTATTGCATTTAATATGGAGTCATTGTAAAGGTAAAGGGTTATGTTTCATAGATGTATGCAAATGCTTTGTAGGCTATAAGTATATTTGATACAGGGAGACACGTCTTCGCATTACCACTCTTAAATCAAACAATTAACCTGATACAGGTTTAAATCGTTTCAAACTGGAGTGATTGAAAATGTCGGCCTTTGAAAGTCACTCTTACCGAATAGAGTTCAAAATACTTTTGAAATTACAATGTCTTCACGGCCACCCAACATACAGTGCCTTGCAAAAGTATTCAGACCCCTTGGATTTCTTCACATTTTATTGTGTTACAACGTGGGATTAAAAATAATTTAACTGTCAGTTTTTTGGCAACAATCTACACAAAATACTCTGTAATGTCAAAGTGGAAGAACATTTTGTTAAAATAAAGAAAAGATGAATAGAAATTAATTAACTAGAGTATAGTCGTTGCATAAGTATTCAGCTCCCTGAGTTAATACATGTTAGAAACACCTTTGGCATCGATTACAGCTGTGAGTCTTCTTGGGCAAGTCGATAAGAGCTTTGCAGACTTGGTTTGTGCAATATTTGTCCATTATTCTTTTAAATATTCTTCAAGCTCTGTCAAGATGTTGGGGATCACGGCAAGACAGCCATTTTCAAGTCTTGCCGTAGATTTTCAAGCGGATTTAAGTCAAATCTGTAACTTGGCCACTCAGGAACTTTCACTGACCTCTTGGTAAGCAACTCCAGTGTAGATTTGGTCTTGTGCTGTAGGTAATTGTCCTGCTGAAAGGTGAATTCCTCTCTCAGTGTTTGGTGTAAAGCAGACTGACGAAGGTTTTCATCTAGGATTTTGCCTGTGCTTAGCTCCCTAACTTTTTGTTTATCCTGAAAAACTCCCCAGTCTTTGCCGATGTCTAGCATACCCATACCATGATGCAGCCACCACCATGCTTGAAAATAAGGAGGCACTTACTCAGTGATGTGTTGTGGCAGTTACTCAGTGATGTGTTGTGTTGGATTTGCCCCAAACATAAGAATTAGCATTTAGGTAATTTGTTGGGGCGGTATTACGTTAGTTCCTTGCATACAAGATGCATGTACATTTTGTATCCTCAGTTTTCTACCCTCACAGACATTGAACTCTGTAGCTGTTTTACAATCACCAATGGACTCATGGGGACGTCCTGCAGCTCAGTTCAGAAGGAGTACTGTATCTTTAATGTGTTTGGGTGGTTTAATATATAATCCACAGCATAATTATTAACTTGACCATGTTTAAAGAGATATTCAATGTCTTATTTGTTGTTGTTACCCATCTACCAATCACTGGCCTTCTTTGAGGCTTTTGAAAAGCTCCCTGGTCTTGGTAGTTGAATCTGTGCATGAAATTCAATACTTGACGGAGGGAACTTACAGATGTTTTATGAATGGGGGACAGAGGAAGGGTTAGTCATTCAAAAATCATGTCAACCCGTATTATTTCACACAGAGTGAGTCCATGTAACTTATTATATGATTTGTTAAGACAAATTTTACTCCTGAACTAATTTAGTCTTGCCATTAACAAAGGGGCTGAATAACTTAAATCACCCCTTCAAACTAGTAATTATTTGTACCCTTAAAACCCCGTAGAGTCTATTGGTGCACTGGTGAGTCAATAAAGTCAAATAAAAATAAAAATCCCCATCCAAAATCTGTCAATTTAATCTAGAGATATCTTTTCTTTTTCTTGGTGAGATATCTGGGGGGGTTTCAATCCCCCGCATCCGCCTATGGCAGCCTTCCACATCTGCGGTGGAAGGTGGCCGAGCTAAAGCAATGTTTGTCAGACCATGAGACATCCTGGAAATCGTTCTTCTCAAGAAAACATCTGTAGTGTCTGAATGGTTTGGCCTATGGAAAGGTGAGATTCTCCCAAAGACGATGGCGTTCTCCGTTTTGCTCTTCATCTACCACAAGTGTCACGAAACCTGTCTGATGGTAACCAGTACCGGTTTTAAAAAATGAACGGAAGTATGGAGGTAGTTTTGTGTGTACCCTAAAAAAGAGGTTCAATGTGTAAAACACACATATATATATATATTTCCTGAGCTTTCTTATATATCCTAGATATAGGACAGACACTTCAAAACCTTATTCCATAGGATTAATTTTGACTGTCTTTTTGGCCATTTATGAATGCATTTCTATGGGCTATAGTAGTAAAGGTCAAATTTTATATTCTATCAAATCATATTTGTTTTTTTGATACCTAAAGGGGTTCTAAAATTCCAAATCAAATAGCTAAATGGTCCATGGAATGACCAGTCAACAGCTTAGACTTTAAAGAATTAAAATATCCCTTAACTCTGAGGTAAATTTTCCACTTGTCTTTAATGAGTTTCTCTCTATGTGATGATGGATATATTAAACATCATAGACACTTACAACATTTAACTTCAAAGATGGGTTACTCTCAGTTGCTGGTTAATGCTATTTTACATCTATCTATTTGAATAGCGTCTCTTGAATAGCAGCTAGCTGGGTTGTGTATTAGCCCTGGTCTCCAGAGAGCATTGGTCTCCCTGATGGGATGTCACCAATGCGAGACTGCAAGGCGGATCTCCCTCAATTAATCCACCATTAGATGCCACCGATTCACGACTCACTGCTTTTGGTAACTGTGTTGCTGCTCAAATCTAATTACTCTCTTCTCCACTCCTCCCTCCCTCCATCCCTCCCTCCCTCCCTCCCTCCCTCCCTCCCTCCCTCCCTCCCTCCCTCCCTCCCTCCCTCCCTCCCTCTCTCTCTCTTCCCCTAAGAACAAATGACGGTCCTCTGCTCCTAGAAGCCCTGTGGTTGGACGTTTTATGGCTCCCTTTCTCTTTCTCTCCTCCTCTCTCTCTCCCTCTCTTTCTCCTCCTCTCTCGCTGTCTCTCCCTCAGTCTCTCAGTCCCTCTTTATCCGTCCGTGAGTTTGTTTGCCTTGGCGAGTGCAACAACTGGCTCCGATCAGTGACTTTCCTATCTTCTTGTTTTTATTCGATTTTTCCCCCCCCTTATTAATGAGTGAGCTGTGCCTACGTTCTCTACCACCTACCATACTGGAAGAGTGCATCTCCGGGACTAGAAAGACTGGCTGGCTGGCTGGTTGGCTGGTTGCCTTACTGACTGTTTGACTGACAGACTCGGTGGGTCTTGGGTGCTTTGGGGCTGTGGCGTCCAGCATAGAGGCTGAAGATATACAGGGGGGGGGGGGGGGGGGGTTACGCCTGTTTCAATGCACCGGCGGCGGCAGTAGGAGCACATATTTTCCCTGTGCTCTGTCCTCTGTGCTCCCTGCTCTCACTAGCATGGTAAACCACATGAATCAAGCATGGAACGGGGCCGCACGGCGCCGTCGGCAGCAACTGCAGCCTTAACGATCCCAGTCTTCTCCTCGCAGGCGAGGCGGCGTCAGATGACTGACTCTCCGGCTTTGTGCACAGTGGAAGGGAAGCTCTCTCTCAGGAGGAACAGGAATTTAAGGGTAAGCCTACTTCAGCGGACGAGGGATTCATGCAGATTCACCATAACCTTCCCTTAAAATTCTGTGATCATTTCTTTTGAGGGGAGATTTTTTTTCTTTATTATTATTATTATTGTTTTACATTTTGTGTCAGAGTGAAGCATGACGAGTGTGTAATCTTGTCATTGTCAGTGTCCGGTT